>NC_143251.1:133719090-134019545 GCF_984573655.1 Nuphar pumila
AGAGGTTTTGAGAACCTTGTTAAAAAAATATAAAGTCGAATAATGATTCATGTTGGTTAAAATTGTTATTTATATTCAAGTATAACTTGTAGTTGCGTTATTTTTGTCATCCAAGATCCGATTTAGGATCCGTAAATTGCAGTAGCTTCATAATAGAGTATATTATTTACTGTAAAATTTTCATGATTTTATGTCAATGTTTGTATTTTTCCTCTGTCAGAGAGTCAGATCAACTTCTTGGAACTTGTTATGTCTTATTAAAACACTACATCAACTTGTGTTGATTGAATCTCCGTTGATCGTATCTCCCTAATCGGAGATTCAATTCATGATCTGTAAAAAGAGAAGTTCATTATTTATATGTCTGTTATTCACTGCTGAAATCTCATAAATTTTTGATGTGTTTTGTTATTTTTCTCTTTATTTAAAATCGGAAGTGTATATTTTAATAAATTTTATATTTGTTATAATTGATCAAATATTGCTGAAATGACATCTCTCTAACTGGAGATGGTTTTTCTGATTTATAAAAGAGAGAATCTCTGTTTTTCTATCTAATAGTTCTTTGTAAAATTTTATGAATTTCCATGGTAAATTGTTCCCTGATTCGGGTCTAACACTGAAACAGGTACGTGCCCGCATGTAAAAATAACATATTTTAGGATTTTTTTATAATTTTCATATTAAAATTATGTAAACATTTGATCTTTCTATTTCCAATCTACTTTTAAGGTTATAAAGAGTACAAATGTCGATTTTTATCAATTTTGGATATCATTTGATGCTTGGATGAGTTAAATTGCAAAATAGGGTACCCGTAGGATTCCAAAACACTGCCAAAATCATAATTTTTATGATATTTCTGATTTTTTTATTATAAGTTCATGTTTTTAGGGTTTGTTCATGTTCAGAATCATGCTAGGACACCTCATGTTTGATTTAGCTGTTATTTGATCTTATCTAATCCCAAAATCCTAAGTTTTTACCAAAATATTTTTTGAAAATCTTGATTTCAAGGCCATAGTCTTGCTATCAGAGGCATTTTGGTCATTTGACCTCAATTTCGAAATCCCTACCTTGGATTTTCTTATTTTCAATCATATCATATCATCTTGTGTTTGATTTGTTCTCATTTGAATTTCAAAATTTGCATTTTATGAAATATCTTTCTAAAAAACCTTGGTTTCAAGGCCATAGTCTTGCTATCAAGAGCATTTTGGTCATTTTGACCTCAATTTCGAATTTTCAAATCTCATTTTCATATTTTCAATCCAATTTCATCATTTATGTTTATAACAAGGAAGTATGAATTGGGTTTATATTTGGATAATATCTGATAATTTCCCAATATTTTCAGATAAATCCAGATAAACCTACATTTTTATGTTAACTTGTTTTCTAGTTTTGCAGGAACATTCAAGAAGAAGACTTTTCTTTATTTTCCTTTATTCAATTCAATGTAATATCAAAGAGCTAATATTTGGAATAAGATTTACCTTTTCTGCTTAGAATAGGACTGCATTGCATATAGTTTAATTTTGCAAATTTCAATATCTGATGTATGTCAATTCAGGTATGTTTTTATAAATCCATCATAGTCTACACGAATGACATGTGCACAAGCTCTTAGGGAGTTGACAAACTTGGTGGAATTCGTATTTATGGTCATAGTCAGAATACGAATGAGACCAAGATTTGTGATCTTCGTATTTGCCACATTCAACTTACACTCTTAGGCTAACTTCAAAATGCATTGTATTTCTCAAAAAATATAAAAAGATTTTCTCAATTCTTCAAAACAATGTCTTTTAAATTCATATTCATTCATTTCATTCAATTTGCAAATTCCAATTCTAGTTCAGAGAAATTGATTTTCTCAAAAAATTTTAAGTCTTACTCAAAAATTGATTTTCTCAAAACTCCGAGCTTTCAAATGGTATTTCAAGTATTTCTCAACTTCAAATCACGATTTTCCAAGTTATAATATCTTCAATTTCAAAGTTTGAATTCAGAGAAATCAAGTTTTTCTAAAGTTATTTGAAATTCCTCATACATCGGTTTTCACAAAGCACTTGCATTTCTTTAGAAATGTTCTCTCAACAAAGCTCACGATTTTCAAAGTGTTATCTTTTTCAAGAATTTTTCAAGTATTTCAAATCTCAGAAGCATACATCATGTCTTCAATCTGCATTTTTAGAAAATTAATAGCACATGCCTGATTCTTTGTGCATTTAGGAAATAGAACATGATTTAGATAAGTTGAGCAAAACAAAATATTGGATTGATCATTGGTTCAATTACCCCTGGTAAAGGTGCCAGGAACGGTTGAACCTCGTACCGAAAGACGAGTCTCATTCTACGAAATTTTCTTGCATTTTAAAATGGAGGCGAGTTATTTTTCAAAATCTTTTTTAAAGGTCAGTTTGACTTACAAAAGTAAAATTTTGTGATGACAACAACCTGGTACTAGGGATGTAAATGGGTTGGACTTGGGTTGAATCTAGGCATTATCAAGTTCAGACCAATCGGGTCTAAACTAACCGTATTCAGAGTCGGATGGAATCAGATGAAATTGAATCCAGATCTGACTAGCATAAAACCCAACATTTACACTTAATCTGATTCAGGTTTTAGTTGGATTCTGTTCGGGTTTGAATAAAGCTTTAATGGAAAAGGCTAGTAATGATTAAGAAGAATGTTTGAGCAAAGCCCTACAAAACATGAGCCTACTGCACATTGGTATTGTAGTTGCTATATACAGCAATGGACACTCTTTCAAACTTATGTCACGAAGACACGAGGATACAAGGATGTGTGTTTGACTCACAAAATCTATTTTTTTTGGAAAACAGGACAAGGGGACACGATTTTTTAATATTTTAATCAATAAAAATCTATTTTGTTGATATTTAATTGCTAAACATGCATTTTTATTGAAATAATAATTAAAAATATTAAAATACAATTAAAATATAATCAATATGTGTTGGTATCCGTGTTTACATGTCCATGTTTGCTCATGTCACCCAAGACTTGCCACCAAGACGGGGCCGTCTGTTTGCATTTTGAATGAATGCCACGTAGCATATAAACTTTTCAAAATACAAAACGGACGGCCACGATGTTGACATGAGAAAAAAAACTCATGTTCAGCACTTCAGCGTGACCAGATCTGCTTCCCCGTCTATGTCTAGGGATGTCAACAGATTGGATTTTATCCTATATCCTACTTTGAATAAGCTGATCCATTAAGTCCAATCAAATCCCATTAATAATTGGATTTGGATTGGGTTTTGAGCTTTGCTACTGAATCGGACAGATATTCTGAGTTGACCGATGTCTGAATCCAATTACATTCTAGAAATTAGATTTAGTATAATGAACCTTTTTCCATCCCAATCTGAAAGCCAATATCTGATTAGTCGGATCTGGTACTGGCCACATCTGACCCAAATCCCAACCATTTACATCCCTTGCTATGTCATATGGACATGGACACAGACACTGACACACACAATATAGACTAGAGGCATGAATACGTGATATTTATGAAAATTAGAATAAGCAGATACATGTTTTCTAAACTTTCAGTATACGGAAATTATATTTTTAATAGATTTAATATATAAAATTATTTTTATTAATTATAAAAATGCATAAAATCTATTACAAAATATAAGTGGTACTGTCAGACAAGTGTCATAGCATGTTTGTATGCATCACTTGCCCTTAGGCATTAGAGCTTAAATAGTGTGTCCCTGTGACATATATCTCAGTTTGAATCTGTAGCAATAGCAAATCCACTCACTCCAAAATGGGCTAACCACCACTTCTTTTTGGACACCAGATGAATCCTGGTCGGACACAATTGGCATGGATGTGGATCTAGACTGTGGGTACCATGATGTTTCAATCAGATATGGACCTGAATATGACCCGGTAAATCATCAGATCTGGGTCCTATGCATCTTGCGTTGACTCCAGCATAAAAACATGACTTCCTCACATCTAGAGAAACAAATTGGATCCAGATAATACACGGATTTGACTCACATACTCCAATATGTTTTGCTGAAACCTGACTTGGGTTCAACCAATAACTACGGAAGTGTTTGGGAATGATCCAAACCACAGATATGGGTCCACGGTCAGGTTGCAGTACAACCTGGTGACAGCATAAGCACACGGTAAGCTTTGTCTCAAATAGTATTATACCAAACATATTCATTTATTAATTTGGACAAAGAATTTGACTGTAAAATTAAATATAACCGATAAACAAATCAGTGAATTAATTAGGACCAATCAACACATGTTAAGGATTTTCCAAAAGATCCTTCCAGCTGGTACATTTAGATACATCGTGAAGCTAAGTTATTTATAATTATTAGGATGTGCATTGACTTGATATGCGTCAATGCAAAGCTTAAAATTAAGCAATCACTGATTAATTGACATCACTATTTGTCCTCTTCTTTGCATTTACCTTAGTGGGGGTACGGCCCTTTCAACATTAATTATTAAAAAGTAAAGCAGAATTATATATATATATATATATATATTTGCCTGCATCACACCCGATTGATTCTTAACACATTATCTAATGCAGAACATGACATGACATGATATGAATGCATAAGTAACTTATTATCTTTTATCAGAGTTTTCTTTTGTATGCATATTTTTATTATATGCACACAATTTTAATTTTACCTTTCATTAAAACTCGCAAATACTAAAAAACATGTATAATAATTTTCGAAATTCAAGTCAGGAATTTTTCTTGTAGTTTTTTGCACACTTGTATTTTATTACTGGGTTTCACAGTTAACCCTCGACCAATATTAAGAATTAACACCATCCATTGAAATATTAGAATTCAGTATCTAATATCGAGACACTACGAAAATCAGTATCCACTAATGTTATTTTCTTTATATATCAATAACAACAGTTGCGTATATACACTACCCCTAAAAAAAGTGGCGAAATCTTCCTAAAATCGTAGCTGGAAGGTGAACCACCTAATTGAGTTCAATGATACAATCTACAAGGTTATATGAATTGATCATTCAATTCCGACATACAAATAGGTTTTTATAAAAATTAAAATTCGACGCTCTAAGATTTTTATGAATATTTTAAGCTTAAAATAAATTTTTTTATTAAAAAAAACATTATCCCAATGTCATTTACTAATAAATTGATCATGTCGAACACATCTACAAGGTTAGATTTAAGAAAAACAACACGAAAACCCCCATTCAGTGGTAGGCCAAAAAAGTGGTAAACAACTACCACCTACCTACTATATATATATATATATATATATCAAGGAGATCGTCCAACTAAAGAAAGGTCCAAAATCTATGATAATTGATGATGTTTCTTCTTTAACAATCGAGTTTTTCATTGATCGAACTTTACATATTGGATTTTTATTATTGATTTAGTGAGCAACATGTTTTGAGGCTTAGATATGTTTTTTAAAGCACTTAAAACCAACTTCGTGCATACATTATATTATAAAAATTTTCATATTTCAAAAAACATACCTATAAGCTTTGGTGTAAAGTATATTTCTTATTAAATAAATTATAAAAAACAAATATATGAGGAGAAGGAGAGCCCTATCATCGTTGGTTATAGATTTTGGACCTTCTTTTGATTGGACGGTCCTTCTTATATATATATATATATATATATATATATATATATATATATATATATATATATATATATATATAGAGAGAGAGAGAGAGAGAGAGAGAGAGAGAGAGAGAGAGAGAGAGAGTCACTAGAATATGAGAACCACCCTGTGAATCGTGATTTTTATAGATTTTTTATTCTTTTCTCTTTATTCTAATAGTACGAATGTGATCTTACATGCTTTTTTATAATAACCTGCTCTTGAATCATCCAATTTTAATGCATAAACAAGATTTTTTAAGGCTTTAAAATCATGAGTCATAATCTTCATAAATTTTAAAGCATTCAAAAATCACATTTTTTCATTGAAAATGACTTTCTCTCTCTATATATATAGTAATAAGTAATTGCGAAATTCTTAGAAATGCAATTTCGAGTGCGTTCATTGCAAGAGTAATGGACACTCAATGTTTTTTCTGCAAAATTGTCAAAACAACATCAAATCATGCAAGAAAAGACCCTTTAGTGGCAGTTCTCGCCCATCACTAAAGGTGTCAGTTCACTAAACATAGTTTTATTAATGTTGGATGCATCCATGCGGCTTTATGGCCAGTTCTTGCATGCCGCTAAAGGTCCCAGTTCAGTAGGGTGAGTGCCACACTAAAGCCCTAAAAACAGAAGGAAATGCTTTTTTTGCACGTTTTTAGCGTGTTGGCCGTTTATAATGCCTTGTTGGTTCATTACATCCATTGAAAATAAGATGAGAGAGAATCGTTAAAGGTGGTTTCGACATATTCGACGAAAGCTTAACGATGCTTCAGTTAAAAGGATAGAGAAATGGAAAAATGAAATGGAAAAATATATTAGTTAAAAAAGGTCAAGGTAGACCTAAGAAGACTTATGGAGATGATAGTAAAGGATATGAATGTTTTGAACTTCAACGAGAACATAGCATTATTGGATAAAAATGATTACACGAATGATTTTCTTTTTTTTTTCCATATCGCCTACCCTAATTGTTTTTGGGATGAAGGCGTAGTAGTAGTTGTTGTTATATATATAAAATGGTCGGTAGTTTCTTTAAGCCTCTGTGCCTCCCTTAACAAACCCGAGCTTTATCGCTCCGGCCTCCGCACATCGACACTCTCCTACCTCTTACCACCTGTTTTTTCACAGCCAACTCCTACAAATAATGGTGCGCCATAAATAGTTAATCCATCATCAAGCGCATAACATCTGGAGAAGCAGTGAAAACAATGTTTCTCTAAAATTTTTTGGTCCGCTGCTAGTGTGGGGACCACCATCAAAGGAAAAAATCAGACCTTCGTTCATTTTTCCAACAGTATCTTTTCATACCTTACATATCATGTGCTGTTCATCAGAGTCAGACTGCTTCAGTTGTGACCTCTCTCTTTCCACATCCTCTTTTTGGGGTGGTGTTTCTTTGTTATTTTTCTTTGTTGGGTGATTGAGAACAATAATCCAGTATGCACAGATTGAATCCCAGAAGGGTTTCTGAGAAAGCTGGTGAAGACGTAGACTGGGAATTAAGGCCAGGAGGAATGCTTGTGCAGAAGAGGGATGATGGGGTGCTGCCTTTTGGGCCTCTGATCAGGATCAAGATCTCTCATGGCTCTTACCAACATGAGATTAGCATACCCGCCCAGGCTACTTTTGGTATATGAAACAATCTTTTTTTTTTGGTGTCTGTAGATTGATTGATGTGCACAACTTGGTTGTTTGTATTTTTTGATTTGTGGGTAGTTTTCATTTTCTCCATTTATATTTTCTCCTTTTTTTCTGTCTAGTTTGTTGTTCAATTCCTATAGTGATGGACAGTCTTTTTCGTGTTTGTTGGGGCTTTCCTTCTGAACCAAGTGAGGGGAATTGTCTGTCTTTACTTTGTTCCTTTTTGTTTTTTATTTTATTTTATTTCTGGAGATGGATAGGTTGGTGAGTACGCTTTTCTTGTTTGCATATGAAGTTATAACATGTTGGTATTTGTCATTTTCTCCACTTGAATTACAGACGAAGGGAATTTGGAAACCATTGTTTTTTTTATATCTATTGATGGATACGTATATCCTGATTACATCCTGTTTTTTGTTTGAATGCAATTTGTGGGGTAGTTTCGTTATTTTCTGTTTCCTTCTTGTTTTTAATCAAATGAAGGAGATTTGAAGAAGGTGGTTGCCCAGGAGACGGGATTAGAGCCTCGAGAACAGAGGCTCTTATTCAGAGGTAAAGAAAAAGATAACCATGAGTGCTTGCACATGGTTGGTGTTAAGGACATGTCAAAGGTGATACTTTTGGAGGACCCTGCAAGCAAAGAGAGGAAATTGGAACAAATGAAGAAGGATCAAGGGATTTCCAAGGCCTGTGAAGCCGTTGGTCAAGTTAGAGCAGAAGTGGATAAGCTCTCGGAAAAGGTAGCAATTCTTTGTTACGATTCCTGAAAATTCCTCCATGTTTTAGAAGAGGGAGCTAATGTGTTTGGTTTCTTTGTTGGATATTGGTGCTTGGCAATGTTTTCTAATGGTTTGAGTTGCTATTCAAGGTGTCAGCCTTGGAAGGGGCTGTACGCAGTGGCAGGAAGGTGGCTGATAAGGAATTTGTTGTGTTGACGGAAATGTTCATGATGCAATTATTGAAGTTGGACAGCATTGAGGCTGAAGGAGAAGCCAAAGTGCAGCGAAGAATAGAGGTAATCTCCTGAAAATTGCACCAACATTTATGGTCTCTTTGCTACTTGGTGCGACTGCGAACAATACTTGAATGATATTATAATTAATCTGAACTTCCTTTATCTTAAGTCGGTCTGTATTCTTTTCCCCATCATTATTAACGGGATTTAATTTTTCTATACCCGTTTATGTTGGTCATGGAAGGTCCTATTTGCTGGAATATGGTCTATAGCTTTTGAAAAGTTGCTGGAATGAGGCATGACTTCTGACATTTTGCAAGATCAGTTTTAGAAAGGGTATCTTAACCCCATAACTTGGCTTATGATGTTATATGGCTTAATGTGTGTTTATATGTCTTAGAAATTATTGTCTGCTTAGTTATGCAATATCTGATTCAACATTTCCTTATCTATAAGCAATATTTTTTTAATAATCATGACAAGGTGAGAAAATTAACAACTTTGAGTAGGTCTTTTCTTGGAGAAGATTTCATGTCGTAAATGACATTGCAAGCAACATAGGTTGATCCTTTCTGCATCTTAAATGAACTACGTGATGACTGTTTGAACGTCAAGATCTTTGGAGTTAGAAGCCATTATGAAACTACTGTACAATACTGAATTCTGATGCTAATTTGTGTTTTCTTGCTTTCAGTTTCTTTTATCAGTTACAAGTTCATGGATATGTTACTAATAACAGTTTATTACTACAGCCCTTTTGTTTGGTCAAACATATTTTTTAGCCCTTCTATGTTTCTTGCTGAATGTGAAAGTGTTTTTACCAGGAAGCTTCCTTAGTTCACTTTTCGCGGAATTTTAAAGATAAGATTCCTTAGGCAACATGATCAAACATGCGTATTAATCTTTAGAATGATTCAAGACAGGCATCTTGGCTGTCCTCTCCCATCATTGTGAAAATCTATTATGTCGGGATATATTGAAACATGGTGGAAAACCATTAAGAATTTGATGATAAATAGGACAATATCATAAGACTTATGCCCACCATTTTCACTGCTTCCTGCATTTAACTTGCAATTCTAGTTTTCTAATTCTCTGTATCTACAGTTAATTGAAATTATTTATAAGTTTTTATGACTTTGTTGCTGAAACGGATGAGTTGTGGAATGAAGATGCTATGTCTTGCATTCCTAACTCTTGGCTGATTTTGATATAGTTTGCATCTTTAGTGAAAACATTTACTTTAACTGTTATAATTCATAGAACGACATTATTTTCTAGTTGTGTCATATTAGAGTATTTGATGAGAAGGTTGATGTGCTCTATGAATACCACTAGAATAACTTGCATATGCAGGCACTATAATAACTAAAGATAATCCCAAGTTTGTAAAAAGCTTCAAAACCCACTGATGGCAGGACGCTAGAAAGGTATTAGTCAAGATAAGAAGTGTATTATGTCATGTGGAATTGCTTTGGATGAACTTTCTTTATGTTAAACATTTCCATTCTATCTTGCTGTGATAACATAATAATTAGAGTTAACAGGCTTGATGAATTTTGTCTTTTTCATAAAGCTAAAGTTGGTGATGAGAGGAATTATTTCTCGAAATCCAATTGCAATTTATGCACATGATCTTCAGTCATGAAAACTTGATTACTTTTGAACTTTGGGGATCATATGAAAGTAGGTTGCTTGTAAACAGATGCTGATTGCACAAGTAGGCTTATAAAGTTCAACCATGGTCAAATGCTTTATGGACTATGTCACATGGGTGCGGGTGCGGGGGTGCGGCACTTTCAAAAACCTTGGGTGCGGCAATATATATATATATATATATATATATATATATATAATTTTTAAGTTTTATCAATTAACAACATTAACACTAATGAAATAAAAAACAATTATTACAATATCATCAATCAATTCATCATGCATGCAATAAATTAAATTAACAATCTACAATTCTATTCTTCATCATAAAAACTAACACCACAATTAAATCAGGTAAAAGCCCCAACAAAGTGTTGCACAGCTCAACAACTACAACAAAAACAAGCAACAATATGCTGTATCAGGTAAAAGCCCCAACAAAGTATAAATGAAATAGAGAATCACATCACACACAAGCAGTCAACACTAAAAAGTGGCTGGTAAACCAACTGAAAACCATTGACTTAGCCGAAAGAATAGCATTAAAACATGAAGAAATACAATACCAATGCTAAAACAATAAGCACATTGCCCAAACTCAACACAAAGAGGATCGTGCCCAATATAGCCTGAAACTAGGCTACCGCCTGCAAGAACCCTCTCAAAAACACGTTAAATCTCACCCAAAGTGTCAACTCTGTTTACACAAACAATTTTCTCACACTTATATATAAAAAACAACCTGAATGATGTTATTCTCTCAACCAAAAACACTGAAAATTGATCAGATTCAACAAATTTCTTGAACAGGAGGTTTCTACAATCCAGCAATCC
This sequence comes from Nuphar pumila, assembly GCF_984573655.1. Lineage (NCBI taxonomy): Eukaryota > Viridiplantae > Streptophyta > Magnoliopsida > Nymphaeales > Nymphaeaceae > Nuphar > Nuphar pumila. Next base: position 133,729,874 of record NC_143251.1, read on the forward strand.
TTGGAAAATTCACCAAAAATCCAATACTTCTCCAAATCACCTGAAACTTGGTTAAAATATCTTCTAAAAACACAAGCTAGTGAATTCCCCACTCAAAACCCTCAAAACTGACATGACTGTACCACTTGACTCCTCCTGTGATGACGTCAACGCAGCACTGGCCCGATGGCCGCGCAACTGCGAAGCATCATCCGTCGATTCCGACATTGAAAATATTAGTGCAGGAAGGAGAGCTGTTTCGACTCCCCACCTGAGCCAACACATACGGAACATCCGAAAGCCCACATAGTGGCAAGGGAACCAACAATGACAACTTTGCAGTGTGGCCTGCCAAACCGCATGTCCAAGCCCTCTGGCAAGATGCACAAGGAACTTTGCAGTTGAGTCGTTAGCACCGAATAGAGACACGATTCCGCTGCGACAAAGGGAAAGCAAACACAGAGACCCAAAAAAGCACAAGCCGTGTGCACAGAGACCCCGACATTCTAAGAGGGAGAGAGGAAAGACAGAGAGGAGAGCAGAGGGAGTCGGGGGCATACCTGGAGCGGTCGGCGGCGGCGGAGCGGTCGACAACGGCGTCGGGGTTGGCGGAGAGCAGAGGGAGTCGGAGAGGAGACAAAGGGAGGATTAGGGCAAAAAAAATTTGCCCTAATTCTCCCCTCCGCAGCCCATTTCATCAGGCAGATTTTTTTTTAATAAAAAACTGGACCAAAATGACCCTGGGTGCGTTGACCGCACCTAAGGTCGGGTTGACTGCATTGGGTGCCGCACCCACACGTGCACCCGCGTCTCATCGCATCGACGCGTGCGGCACCTAGTTGGCCGAATCCCTGTGACATAGTTTATGGAGTATCCCATGCCTAGTTTACTATATGTGTTCAGTTTGTCAAAATATTTTGTCATTCATCTATTTATTCTTGGCACGGAAAAAACTGTTCAATAACATAGTTTCAAACAGGTTTTTTAACCTGCTTGCTTCCATTAGTCTCTAAGTGTTAAGAATGATCAGCTATGTCACATAAGTGTGGGTGCAAGTGTGAGTGTGAAGGGTGTGAAACGGCAGTTTCAGAAAACTTGTGTGCGGCGGTGCATATATATATATATATGGTGTGTGTTTACATATTTATGTATATAATAAAGATAAAACTGAACTTGGTTTGGGTTAACCAGTCCAGTTTTGGATAGAAATGGAGGGTTTGCAGCAATTTGTTCCCGTCTTTTCTTTACCTTAGGGCCATTCTAGCTTGGATGTCCCATTGTTTGAAATTTGAAAGTAATACCTATCTATTTTTCCTTTATAATAATAATAGTAACAATTATTACTACTACTACTACTATTCTTATTGTTATTAATATTATTATTATGTGTGTGTGTGTGCATGAAATAGTGTATACAAAATGGAAGCAATGGCCTTGAAGTCATGATACATGTATGGGGACGGAGACAGGGAAAAGAGTCATGGTTCTCTATTTTCATTGAACTAGTTCTCTAGCACAGAAACTTATAAACTATACAAGATTGCAAATTTTATTTTTAAATCGTTTCTTGTAATTCTTACACCACCAGCAACAAATTTGAATAATCAATAATGGATTCTCTTTCTGGATCCAAATTTCAAACTGATCAACATCTGAGTATTGCTAAGTTCATACATGTACATTCCTAGCAAAATTGACTATGCCTAGATCTCTTTAAGACAAAGAAAAGCTTTAGACAATCTTCCATGAGTGCTTGCTTAGGAGAGTGCATGAATTGACTAAACATACAAAATTAAGATGTCTAGTCTTGTTTCTATCCTGCAGCTTGGCTAATCAAAGAAAAAATTTCCTATATGCCTTAACTAGGCACCAAGGCAATCAATTTCTTTTCCTATATTTACATAACTTGTGATATTCCACTTTTATATTGGTGTATCATGTCTCGCACCAAGGCTCAACTAATTAAGTAGGTCTAAGGTTTTTTTTTTTTGAACTCGAGCAGCCAACCAGGCCTAAAGAAATATCTAAAAATCCTAGACTATTGATACCAAATATTTCATCTGGCAGGCTTTGCAATTCTCCATGAATTTTGAACAGTCTCTCCAAATATTATATAATAATAATCTATATAAGTAGAAAACTAAGGCAGCTATTTGCCTTCATGTTGCTTTATAAATGTTTTATAGTTTTCCTTTATGATGCTAATTTTATTTGTTGCACACTCTTGAATTTGTGCTTTGGAAGGTTGTTTAAGGCCATATTTTGTATTCTAAGATGCAGACACATGACCTCTATAAACATACAAGCCGGCGTGCATGTGCAAGCATCTAATGTAAACACATTATCTCTGTACACACACATAGGCACGCAGGTACTGACATTTCTTTTGAATTCTTGTGTGCTCAAATCTTTTCAGAATAGGAAAAAGCTCCAAATATCATGATAAGCCAATAATATCACAATATTATCATGTTATTTTCTTCAAAAAATTTGTTTTTTGTATTTCTTATTGTTAAGAAAATTTGATAGTTCTTTATGAGAAAACCACTCATTTTTTAAATTCTCTAGAAGAAAACCTTAGCTGATTTTGTTGCCTAGGCCCCAATCCTCAATAAGATACAGGCATGGCCCAGCTATTTCAATTTCCTAATAAGCCCTTTGGTGTTGAACACAAGCTTGGTCGGTCCCAATTTGGTTTGCAGCCCTACTTATTAGTGCTATTTCATTTGCATGTAAAAGTGACATTGATCTATTTATTTTTCCTTTCTTCTTTTTGTTTGAATTGATTCCATTGCTGGTTGTTTTCCATTCCCACACTTCATCTATTTTAATCTGATCTTAGCTCATTTTATGTTTGTGTAGCTTGGGTGCTACATGAGATGACATTGATTCACTCAAGTTGAAAAATTCATTATTCTAAGTCCAGATGGCTCAAAACTATTAAACCGAAGTTATTTTGTGCAAAAAGTTTAATGGAATGTCTTAGGGCATGATCTGATGTTTAACTTCAGAAATCAAATTTGAAACCACAAAAGGGAGAAAATTTTGGGAATGGTAATATGGATTCGTGGTGGCTCCTACTTGAAGGTTTTATGTTGATGGTTTTACGTGCTTTACTAATTTTAAAACTTGAAATATTGCTTCTGAACAAATTCAGTTTCTAAGGTATGATTTTATTTTGAAAATTTACAAAAATATAATGATTTTTATGTTGCTAAATTAACCTTTATGCCTTAAATAGGTACATGTGCCCCTTTAATATGACACTGTTTTGACATCAGTTCCACTTCTCACATATAGCCCATTAATGAGTCTGTTTAGTCCTGTCTGTGTGAGAGTGACCATTACACGGCTGCAGCAGCTGCTGTAGGACCGTACCATTCTTATTGCCTGTGTTTTATTTATCTTATTAATATATATATATATATATATATATATATATATATATATATATATATATGCTTATATTGGATATTTTTTACTTCCATATTCAGAGTTTCTAAGAAGGGAAATGCTTGAATTTTAAATAAAAATAAAAATTTATTTTTGAAGAAGCATCTGTAAAAGTAATTTTTACTCATATCACTTTATTAGTCCAATTTATCAATTTTGTGTTGTCTTGTATGTTTTTTCAAGAACAAGTTATTCTGAATTGTATTGCAGATTTTGGTTGGGATTTGCATAAATTGGTTTGAGCATTTTCTAGAATAATTGTAGTCCATCAGAATGGGTAAGAATAATGGAAGGATGTGCATGTGCAGGTCCATGTATGGGTCTCTGAGAGAGAGAGAGAGAGAGAGAGAGAGAGAGAGAGAGAGAGAGAGAGAGAGAGAGAGACCAGTGTGTGTGCATTCATTCATGTGGAGAGTTCTTTCATTTCACCATATCACATGCAGAAACATGTAGCTTAATTCGATTGTAAAGGATAATGACACTTAAGTACCTTAAAATACAATCTAGTCATCATTACTGGAGTATAAACCATGAATGGAAGTTGGTGAGGGTTGTTCCTTGTGGCATGGGCCATTCATGAGTCAATGAATCGGTATTTACTGAGAGAAGTTTAATCTGCATGGTCACTGCATGAGAGTTATGGCTTGTGATGACTGATGAGATGACCTTTCTCAACTCATCTCCTTTGTTTTTACTTGTAACTTTCACTCAGGTGCGCAGAGTGCAGAACTTTGTGGAGACACTTGATATGCTGAAGGCAAGAAATGCAAATCCCTTCAGCAGCAGTAGCAACACAGTCTCCGTGACCACTAAGTGGGAGACATTTGGCTCTGGTGTAGGAAGCCTGAGCGCTCCCCATCCAATGGCATCATCAACAAAGATAACCCAAGACTCGGAGCAGTTTGGTAACACTATCTACTGACTTCTAAATCCAGTTTATTCAATGATGTATGATTTTAAAGAAATACTCAATGTAGTCAATGTTGCTAATCTCATGCAACCGCTTTATGTTTTATGGTCATGGCCTAAACAAACATTATGTTATTATTGTTCATATATGAATTTCTATAATTTTAAGCCATGCAGGCTATTTCCAGTTTAGAGCATATTAAGATTCTGAAATGAGACGTATTTGACATCTTTGGAAATTGTCGTGAATTAAACTTCAGACCATCACCTCTGCCCTTCATCTTGTGATGAATCATTTTGTGATACTCTGTACCTGTCTTTATCACCCCAAAGTGTATATGCCTCTTCTCCGTGGGATACATTTCATGAGCTCTTCCTCTTTCATCATTAACAGGTATTAAACACACTGATCACTAGTGAGACAAGGGATGTATGTGACAAGTACTAGCCAACTGCTTGAGAAATCAGATACCAGCCGTACTATAGAAATCCCAATGTAGTTGGTTACAGGAACATATTGTAGAATGTTGGATGAGCAAATAGGCCTGTGAATGCCCCAGCCTTGGTTCCCTGCAATGACATGTGTGCAGTGCTCCGAGATCATTATCAACCTGCTGCAGAAACGACAGCTTATGAAGATGCATCACTGTGTACCAGGGTATGCTTGCTAAAAGAAGGCTGACTGTGTCATGCGCAGCCCATCCCTCTACAAGTCCTGCATGAACAGAAGTTGCTCAGTGGTCATCGATGGGAATGTCTACATCTTGCTCAGGCAGACCGCATTGTAATCCAATTCAGTGATCATTTGCCATCACTGAAAGCTTTTCATCATAGATCACGTCCATAATGTTGGGTTTCCCTCCTTTGTGGGATCCATTGGTTCGATGCACATCCAGTATCGCTGCAGAATTCCAGGCACGACGCCTGATCTTCTTGAGGACGATTTTCGTATTCGTTGGATAGCGATTTGTAGAAGTCCTTTCAGCTGAATGATGCTTCAACTATTAGAGTTTGAGGATCAGCGATTTATCGATAACGATTTGGCGAAGAGTGCTTTAACCTAGATAGCGATTTGCAATACTCGTTGGATAGTGATTTGCAGTATCGCTGGATAGCGATTTGCAGTATCGTTGAATAGTGATTTGTAGTGTTGCTGGATAACGATTTGTAGTAATCGCTAGATAGCGATTTGTGCTAATGCGCTTCAGGTGCATTATAAGTTATGCAAGACATTTAGTCTTTCACATTAAATACGGGTCTCGTCTTCTATTTAAGGGATGGATGAGAGAGCAAAATAAGAAGAGAGAGAAGCAGAAGAGAACGAAAAGGCGTGAGAAACTCTTTTAAGGCACCAAAAGGGTATGTAGTGAACAAAAGTAAGAAGTGCTGCTACACTTCTTTCAGGACAGCTTCGTCAAGCTGGTTCTTCAGATCATTCGTTCTTTGTTCCTTAGTGAGGTATATCCTCTTGTTCATTTCGTTACACCTTGTGTGTTTGTAAGACTTATGCCTTTTGACCACTCTGTAATCTTTGTTTGAAGAAAGTGAAAGTTGTTGACCTATTGGTCGTCGTGGACGTACCTCAGTTGAGAGGGAACTACGTAAATCATTGTGTGTTGTTTTGTTTTCACTGTTAGTTTGTTTTAGTTTTATTTCTTTCACTATCATTGCTTTATTGTTTTCATCGATTCACACTTATGGAGAGACCTAGTACGTCCGTTTTAACCCCATCTGGTATTAGAGTTTTGGTTTCTAGTCTCAGTTCATCATATATTTGTGTGTGAGTCATGGAGAACAACGTCAGCCGCATGATCAATTTGAATGGCACAAACTAGACGACATGAAAAATAAAAATGGAAGACCTTTTGGTTATAATGATCTGGATGTAATTATAGAGGGTGATAGTAGCAAACCAGAAGAAATGAAAGATGACGAATGGAGAAAGCTAGATCGAAAGACTGTCAGTTTCATTCGGCAATGGATAGATGTAGTGTCTTTCATTATGTATCCACTGAAACTTTGGCACAGTCTTTGGACCAAACTGGAAAGTCTTTTTGATAGAAAGACGACAGTGAATAAGGCCTTTCTATTTCGAAAGCTTGTGAACTTCAAATACAAAGAGGGAAACTCTATTTCAGAGCATTTAAATGAGATCAAATGCATTGTAAATCAGTTGACTACAATGAAAATCATTTTTGATGATGAGATGCAAGCTTTGTTGCTCCTTACTTTTCTTCCTGAGAGTTGAAAAACCTTGGTGGTCACAGTCAGTAACTCCGCACCTAATGAAATGGTAACAATGAGTCAAGTTACCAGTAGTCTTCTGAATGAAGAAACAAGAAGAAAGTTATCAGGTCCTTCTACCTCTTAGGCACTTATGATTGAAAATCGGGGGAGAAGCAGGAGTAAGAGCAAGGCTCCGCACTACCGTCGGAAATCCAGAGGTCACTCACACTCGAGCTCAAAGAAAGATATTGAGTGTTATTATTGCCATAAGAAGGGGCATATGAAGCGGGAGTGCAGGAAGCTCAAGTTCAAGAAGCAGAGCAAAGAGAAGAGTTTAAAAGAAAAGTAGAGTGCCACAACCGCAGTCACAGATGGAGAGCTCATGGTTATCTGTGATGACACTAGCATCAATCTGATCGGTCAAGAGACTGATTGGGTTATTGACTTCGGACTTCAATTCATGTTACTTTACAGACTGAGTTCTTCACTTCCTACTTGCAAGGTGATTTTGGGAATGTTCGAATGAAAATTGAAGATGTGTCGAAGATTGTTGGCATTGATGATATTTGCTTGGAAACAAACATTGGCTGCAAATTGTTGCTGAAAGATGTGAGACATGTACCAGACATCTGACTGAATCTGATCTCTGCTAGAAAGTTGGATGATGAGGGCTACAACAATACATTCAGTGATAAAAGGTGAAAGTTAACCAAGGGTTCCTTCGTGGTAGCAAGAGGAACTAAGACATGCTCCCTCTAAACTTTGCAAGCGAAGACCTGCAAGAGTGTTGTGAATGTTGTAGAGACTGGTTCATCCACAAAGATATGACATAAAAGGCTCGGGCATATGAGTGAGAAGGGACTGCAAGTCCTAATTAAGAAAGAGCTCCTGACGGGTGCAGTAGGTACATCTTTGAAACCTTGTGTTCATTGCTTTCATGGTAAACCGAACAAAGTTTCTTTCTATAGAAGCATTGCATCTAAAAAATCTCATGTTCTAGATCTTGTATATTCTGATGTCTGTGGACCTTTGAAGGTCAAGACACTTGGTGGTGCATTGTTCTTTGTGACTTTCATTGATGATCACTCTAGGAAAGTCTCGGCTTATACACTGAGAACTAAAGACCAAGTTTAGATGTATTCAAGCATTTTCAGACCATGACTGAAAGAGAAACTAGCAGGCAGTTGAAGTGTGTTCACTCGGATAATGGTGGTCAATACATTGGGTCATTTGATCAATATTGCATCAATCATGACATCAAGCATGAAAGGACTATGAGGATGACACCTCAACAGAATGGGGTTGCTGAGAGAATGAATTGCATCATCCTTGAGAGAGTCAGATGTCTGTTGTCACACTCTAAATTGTCATGATCTTTCCGGGGTGAGGCAATGAGAACAATAGTTAATCTTATCAACTTGTCTCCTTCTATTCCCTTGAAGCGAGATGTTCCAGAGAAATTTTGGACAGGGAAAGAACCTTCCTATGTACACTTAAGAGTGTTCGGCTGCAGAGCTTTTGTTCATGTTCCGAAGGAAGAGAGGTTTAAGCTTGATCCAAAAGTCAAGCAATGCATATTCCTTGGCTATGGACATGAAGAATTTTGCTACAGACTCTATGACCATATTGATAAGAAGGTGGTCAGAAGTTGAGATGTCTTCTTTGAAGATCAGACCATTGAAAACATTGGTGAGTCTGAGCCATCAGAGTCTAGTAAAGATGATCTTGTTGACTTAGATCTCCTTGATGTACTGGTTGTTCAGGATTTCGTGGAAGAGATGTCACCTCCTCACAATGATGTAGAGGAAGGATATAATGAGACAAAAAATGAGGGAGAGCCAACACCCCAAGAGTCACTTCCTCAGACTCCGATAAAGAGGTTTACTAGAGAGCAACAACCATCTTGGAAATACTCATCGAATGAGTATGTGATGATTACAGATCAAGGTGAGCCAGAAACTTTTGAAGAAGTTTTGGAGGATGAAAACCAAACCGAGTGGCTTAAGGCAATGAAAGAGAAAATAAATTCATTGCATAAGAATCACACCTTTGATCTGGTAAAGACACCTAAAGGGAAGAATGTGTTGAAAAACAAGTGGGTCTTCAGACAGAAGACTGATGAGATTAACTCTCAACCTAGATACAAGGCACGTCTTGTAGTGAAATGTTTTGCTCAAAAGAAGGGAGTTGACTTTGATGAAATCTTCTCACCAGTTGTAAAGATGTCCTTCATCCGAACTATGCTCGGTATAGCTGTAAGCATGAATTTGGAAGTTAAGCAGCTTGATGTGAAGACTGCATTTCTGCATGGTGACTTGGAAGAAGAAATTTATATAGAACAACCTGAGGGCTTCATTGACAAGGGTAAAGAGCACCTAGTCTGTAAGCTAAAGAAGAGCTTGTATGGATTGAAGCAAGCACTAAGGCAGTGGTATAAGAAGTTTGATTCCTTTATGACTGAGCATGAATATTCAAGAACCTCCACAGACCATTGTGTGCTTGTGAAAAAATTTTCAGATGGTAATTTTACAATTCTCTTGCTTTATGTGGATGATATGTTGATTATGAGCCAAGACATCAGCAGGATAAACAAGTTAAAGTTAGAGCTGAGTGAGACCTTTGCCATGAAAGATTTAGGTCCAACAAAGCAGATTCTTGGGATGAGAATCATTCATGACAGATCACATGGGCTGATTTGGTTATCGTAAGAGAAGTATATCAAAAGGGTTCTTGAGAGGTTCAACATGGACAAAGTAAAGCCTGTTAATTGTCCACTTACAGGCCATTTCAAACTTAGCTCAAGTCAATGTCCTGCAAATGATGATGAAGGAATTGAGATGCAAAAAATTCTCTATGCTTCGGCAGTAGGTTTGTTGATGTATGCTATGGTCTGTACTCTACCAGACATAGCTCATGTTATTAGAGTTGTTAGTTGATTTCTGTCAAATCTAAGGAAGGAACACTCGGCAACAGTGAAATGGATTCTGAGGTATCTTCAGGGTACTTTGAAGTTGAGCCAGTGTTTTGGAAAGGGTGAACCTATTCTTGATGGGTTCATAGATTCTGATATGGATGGTGATGTAGACAGTAGAAAGTTTACTTCTGGGTATTTGATTACTTTTGCAGGGGGAGCAGTTGCATGACAGTCAAAATTACAGAAATGTGTAGCTCTCTCCACTACAGAAGCTAAGTTCATCGCCATTATAGAAGCTAATAAAGAATTGTTGTTGGTGAAGAAATTCTTGCAAGAGTTGGGCTTGAAGCAAGAAGAGTATGTTCTTCAATGTGATAGCTAGAGTGCGATTTACTTGAGTAAGAATTCCTCGTTTCATTCAAGATCAAAACATATCGATGTTCGATACCACTGGATTCGAGATGTCTTGAATGAGAAATTACTACAACTGGAGAAAGTGCATACTGATGAAAATACATTAGATATGTTGACCAAGTCATTGCCCAAGGATAAGCATGAGAACTGTCAATTCCTAGCAAGAATGGAAGAAGCTTCCACATAAGTCGGAAAGGAGGAGAATTGTTGGGTTTCCCTCCTTTGTGGGATCCATTTGTTCGATGCACATTCAGTATCGCTGCAGAATTCCAAGCACGATGCCTGATCTTCTTGAGGACGTTTTTCGTATTTGCTGGATAGCAATTTGTAGAAGTCCTCTCAGTTGAATGATGATTCAGTTGTTCAGAGTTTGAGAATCAACGATTTGTCGATAACGATTTGGCAAAGAGTGCTTTAACTTGGATAGTGATTTGCAGTATTTACTGGATAGCGATTTGCAGTATCGCTGGATAGTGATTTATGGTATCGCTACATAGTAATTTGTGGTATCGCTGCATAGTGATTTGCAGTATCGGTGGATAGCGATTTGTGGTATCGCTGCATAGTGATTTGTGGTATTATTGCATAGTAATTTGCAGTATCGCTGGATAGCGATTTGTAGTAGTCGCTAGATAGCTATTTGTTCTAATGCGCTTCAGGCGCATTGTAAGTTGTGCAAGACGTTTAGTCTTCCACATTAAATGCGGGTCTCATCCTCTATTTAAGGGATGGACGAGAGAGCAAAATAAGAAGAGAGAGAAGCAGAAGAGAGCGAAAAGGCGTGAGAAACTCATTTAAAGCAGCGAAAGGGTGTGGAGTGAACAAAAGCAAGTGCTCCTACACTTCTTTCAAGATAGCTTCGTCAAGCTGGTTTTTCAGATCATTCGTTCTTTGTTCCTCTATGAGGTATATCCTCTTGTTCATTTCGTTACACCTTGTGTGTTTGTAAGGCTTATGCCTTTTGGCCACTCTGTAATCTTTATTTGAAGAAAGTGGAAGTTGCTGACCTATTGGTCACCGTGGACGTACCTCAGTTGAGAGGGAACCACGTAAATCGTTGTGTGCTATTTTGTTTCCACTGTTGGTTTGTTTTGGTTTTATTTCTTCCACTATCATTGCTTTATTGTTTTTATTGATCCACACTTGTAGTGAGACCCGGTACGTTCGTTTTAACCCCAACACATAAAGGTCTAGAAAACAACACTAGTAGCTCCACAGGTGAGCGTTTAATACTTCTAGTGAAGAATCTACATTTGCAGCAAAAGGATAGCCTCCATTGAAGTTAGATCAACCCAATGTAGGATTCCCGCTCCAGTCAGCATAAACAAAAGGTTGTTTGGGGGGAAGTTTTTTCTGTTGTTTCTCTATCTAGGGCCAACCTAGGATGAAGCAAGAAGTGAATACTATTAGTTGTTAGTGAGACTCATTAAAGGAGGCAAACGAGTCAATGACTCAATGTTGTAAGTAAATCTAGCGATGTCTGAGGCAAGGTGGATAGCATAACTGCCTAAATTGTCCATGATCCCCCAGTGGAAAAGGAAGCCCCCACCCCAGATGCTGAAAGTCCCTACGATAAGAAAAAGTGGTCCACAATGGTGCAACATTGATTTGTGCCTGATATTCATGCACCCAATCAGAGATCCATAAAAAAGCATCATAGTGACAACAACAAACACGTAGTGGACAAAGATCATGGTGGCCATTGGATAGAACTGTTGGACAACTGCAGTTTCAAGAGTGTGATGCCTGTAATTGTGGAATGTTGCAGGAAAAACTATGGGATCAAGTAGTCCTGCGTAAGTTTCTTTCTTCCTCTTTCACCATTTATGAGAGGAAGCGGTTCCATTAATATAAAAAAAATCATATTTAGATGATTCCATATCCTTCTTCTTTTCCAAATTTTCCTCCTTGGATTTAGGACTGATTCCATCCATTTGAAATTTCATACCATCTTTGAATTCACAAGATGTCTACATCTCTATCTTTTTGGCACCATTTGGTTTGGCCTTATCTTCTTGAGGTCTTGGATCAGTTCTTTTTCATAGCAGGTCGGGTCCAAGCATAAGATGTAACTCCCCAAAATTTCAAACTTATAAACATTTTCAAAAGGGTCAATAGACTAGATTTTTTTTTCTTTTCAGAGTTTTTAACAAATCAACGAAAACATTTTTTCTTTGAATAAGAAAGCTAAGTTGACAACCTTGGGCGCGTTAGCTTAAAAATCTATATTTTCAACACATATAACTTGCAAATATTTTAATAAGCCATTTGTATTAGAAATAACTTCAAGTAGTGCAAAATTAGGATTTTCTGATGAAACCCTAGCCAAAAACCCATAACATGAGCTGCTAACAGAAACAATGGGATCCTAAGATCATCTTACAATCACGTCATTGCTTGTCTCGTAACCTATTCATCACATGTGCCCATAAAATGGGTCAGTTTCACGAAAAACTCGAAGGTGCACAAGAGAGACGACAAGAAACTGAATTAAGTACATTTGATTCAACATGCTAAGCAATTTAAAGCAGATAAGCAGTTAAAGCATATAAGCATTTAAAACAGATAAGCAGCGTAACCGTCAAATACATCATAACGATTCATTCAATCGTAAGCTGTGAACTACCAAGCAACTAACAAGTCTTATGACCCATCAATTAGTGTGAAGAAACTTATGTTTCAATATTAATTGGCATGCATGTATGAGCATACACGAATCGTAGAAATAACTGAGACTAGTTTAGGTGTTTGTTATTCTATGTATTTTCAATAACCAGAATAGATAGTTGAGTTCGCTCCTAAGGGGACGACTTTTGGCCGAGAGAGGATCCCCCAAAGGCAGTTACTTGGCAATGGATGCATCCAACTTCTGCAGAAGTCCATGAGATCTACTACCTAGGATAATGTTTGGTAGTCCCTTCCTCTAACTCCAATGACTGGGGAGGCCGAATTTTTGCCCGTGGGGTGATTGTTAACAACCTGTCCATTAGAGTTTTATATCGATCCATCCTCTCTCTTGACAAAAATAAAAGGCGAATGAGTGCGTCAAGCATTGCTTAACCGACGACCCATTCTACATGCTCTGGTCTTTCAACCATTTGAGCATCTTGCCTGTGAAAATGATTCATCACTATTTTATGTGATTATAGAATTGTGCAATTAGCATTATTCGAGGTCACATGATTGTCTCATCCGATCATCGTAGTACTAACGAGCAGTGCACGTCTACAAGTACTCTATGATGAAAGGGATATAGTTCCTTAACAGGAGCCTCAACAGAAGTGTTTTGCAAAGATGTAATGTTTCTCAAACTTTACTTTTGACATTCTTTATCTTTCAAAGCAGTCAACAACTCATGATACATATGGCATGCAATTTTCTAGAATCTCTCATCTGTTATCGAAGTATCTTCATGCCTCGCATGGCTCGATACTGGCCTTGATGAAAGGGATACGAGTTTCTCAACAGAACCCCCACCAAGAAGTTTTTTCGAGCCCCAATTCAGGGTTACCTGAGATGTGTCAGATGCACAAACTGAAATAGACAAGCACCCCCTTTCCAAATACGTAGATTTGGGTAGTCTTTGATGTTTTAGCGCAACTCCCAAAAATCCTCAAGTCTACTTTGCAGAACTGCTCACTCGAAAAGCTAGGATCCTTGCTAGGGATCCCAGTCCTTACAATACAAGAAATTTGTGGATTAGCGACGGCTGCATTCTGTCGCTAATCCATCACCAATCCCTCGCTGTAGAGTTTAGTGACAGATTAGCGAAGGAGTAGCGACAACTAACTTTTATTACAAATTTCTAGTCGCTAATTAGCGAAGGAACATATTTGTCGCTACTTTCGTCGCTAATTTGCGATGAATTAGTGAATGTTATGATTCATTGCAAGGTCATCGTTAATATGCAGAGATTTGAGTTTACGACATATATGAATCCATCACTAATTTTGTAGCTATTATAGAGGTAGAATTGCGATGGATTAAAATCTGTCGCACAACATCAGTCGATTCAGTTTTGCGATAGTTAAATATTCATCCCTGATTCATCACTAAATTAAAGGCCAATACTAATTAGCGAAGGATAAAATATGTCGCTAATCTGTCGCAAAAAATAAAAAAATTTAAAAAAATTGTTTAAAATATAAATATCGAGAAAAAACTTCTCGTGATACAATTTATATATCCTATGAATAAAAAATAAAGTATACATAAAAAATACATATACAAAGCAACTACAAACAATTTATCGAATCCTCGCCAAGTTCTAATTATTTACAAGTGAACATTTATAAAGTGTTTCTTTTGAAACAACAAGAAGGTACAAAAAATTCAACACATGAATCTAATCATCACCAAGATTTTGTGCGTCATCTTCTTTATTATCTCGATATGCCCCTTCAGCTCCTCTACAAGAAAAGAAAGGTTAGTATTGATAAACAAAATATAATAAAATAAATTATATGCAATGCACCTAAGCTAAGGCAATCAAAGTAACATGAGTGAATTACATATAGTCTAGCTAGCAATAAAGTGAAGGATATTAACAAAATTCAGATGTGTTCTAAGGCTGACAAAAAAAAAATCATAATGATTCACTCATGCAAATATGTGTTCTAAGGTTGTCAAAAAACTCTCATAGTGATTCGATCATGCATATATGTGTTCTAAGGTAGTGAAAAAACTTTCATAATGATGAAAGCATGCTTATATGTGTTCTAATGTAGTAAAAAAACTTTAATAGTGATGAAATCATGCATACATGTGTTATAAGGCAGCCAAAAACTTTCATAGTGATGAAATCATGCTCATATGTGTTGAAATCATGCATATACTAACTTGAAATCTAACGACATGAAACAAATGACATGAAACTTTCATACCTGATAGGCACTTATAGACAAAGTTCTCCTGTCCCCAAAAAAGTTACACAACTTATTACAGACAAAGTCGAAAATTGCTTCATGTAAATAGTTAGGCATTGTGTCCTTAACAAGCTGGCAGACACCATCCCAAGAATTGGACGGGTCAGTCGAATACTTGGAGTTGATGCTGGTGGGAGAACTCTGAGAGTCGTGACTGAATGAGGCAATGACTGGTGAGGTGTTCATATTACTCTCAAACCCGAACACATGACCTTTTTTGGGTTCACCTGTTGCAGTCACCCATGCCGCAGGATCAAAAGGTGGATGCTGAGTGGAGTCATCGCCATATCGCTCTATCATTTGTTGCTCATATGACTCCTATAAAGTAATGATTATAATGTAGATTAATAATTAAGAATTATAATGTTTATGATAACTTGAATATTACAATATTTATTAATACAATAAATACATACCGTTATCATTCTTGCCTTCTCTGATACGAACTCTCCCGTGGTCTTACATTTATGTGTTTTAACAAACATATCCTTGTATGGCACAATGTCTCCTTTTTCTGCTTTCTGCGAAGTTCAATGATAAAAAAATTATTTAACAGGTATGCAACAATACTTATAAATTTGACAATATATATTAATGAGTTACCATTGTCTTCGGGTGGCTCCCAAAAGTCCTAGATCTACCTGTGTGTAGATGGACATTGGGCATCTTCATTCGGTTTTGTGCAGCCTTCGCTGAGTGGTTTCAAAATTCATGCCCTGCCCACTTGTCGCACATTGCATCTCAAACATCTGACTTGATAGTAGGAGGGTCATGATCCTTCCACTGCAGTGGATCATCTATCCCGTCAGATACTTTTCTTACAGTAGTCTTCATATTGTGCAGCATATCTGCAAATCGACTGACAGTCACTTTTTGCCACACCTTTCTCGCATCCTACTCCTCTATCGTAGTCGCGAAGTGATTTGTAGCCTACAAATAATTTTAGAAAGTTAGTAGACATGACTATAACAAAAAATTAAATATGAAACACATTAACTATGAGAAACAATTATATACCATGAATGATGACACAAATCTGTCCAACACTTCCTTCGGGTACTCTTTCCATTGAGCGACCGGTCCTGGTAGATGTTGAACTAGTGAATGCCTAATCTCTCGTATTACTTCTTGTGGCTTGAACCTTGCGCTGCACATGAATTGATACACATTAACTATCAATATACAATATTTATAAGATAAGTGAAAATGAAATACTTACGGTCGATTATCGATATACACTATTTGAATGAGTCATCATGTGTCAGACTAAGAAGACCCTGCATCCAGCGTTGTCTTGTGACTTGTATAAACAACTAGTGTAGGTGGGTCATGTGCAGACAAAACATCATTTATAGAAAAATGAGTTATAAATTCACACAATGCGCATTTAAACTAATCAAGTATACAATTAGTTAAATGATATACCTATCGAAGCAGCCCGTGAAGATGAAGGCTGAGACTAGCTACCACTGAGTGCTCGACCATTGTAACCTCCATGAACCATATTCTAACAAATAAAAAATGCCATGCAATATATTCAAACATTGCAATACCTTCAAATCATTCAAATCATTGCAATACATTTCAATACATTCAAATAATTCAAATCATTCACATCAAATATTGTAATACATTAAAACATAAGATATGACATCACTTGCTAATCATGGATAACTTATCCTTAACTTGCAATACAATTGGATCAGTTGCACAACTCTATATCTTCATGGATACATAATCAAATAAAAAATAACTTCATGCAAGATATTCAAATATTGCAATACATTTAAATCATTCAAATACGTTATAATACATTAAAATCATAACTCTATACGTATCAAAGATACATAATCAAAGAATAAAAAATGTCATGCAATACATTCAAACATTGCAATACCTTCAAATCATTGCAATACATTTCAATACATTCAAATAATTTAAATCATTTACATCAAATATTGTAATACATTAAAAATAAGATATGACATCACTTGCTAATCATGGATAACTTATCCTTAACTTGCAATACAATTGGATCAGTTACACAACTCTATATCTTTATGGATACATAATAAAATCTAAAATAACTTCATGCACGACATTCAAATATTGCGATATATTCAAATAATTCAAACACGTTATAATACATTCAAATTATAACTCTATATATATCAAAGATACATAATCAAATAGAAAATAACTTAATGCAATACATTCAAATATTGCAATACATTCAAACATTGCAATACATTCAAATTATTCAAGTCATTGCAATACATTTTAATACATTCACATCAAATAGAGGTATGTATTATAAGATGTATTTCACTAGCTCGAGAATGCTTTCTCATCACTTGTTTGACTTTCATATTCTTCTTCTTCCTCCTCTTCCTCTTCGTCTTCTTCATTGGTCGCTCATCCACTTGGTATATCATTTGGATCACATTCTTCCATGCATGTGTCATCGGACAATGGAGATATGACATGTATACCATGTGCGACATCGTGACCATAAGAGAAGTCATACATATCATCTGATTGATAGTAATCACTCTCTTCAGTTAACTTGTCTTCTTATAATTGATCATACTCAGGATATAGTTTAGACTTAACCTTGCAAACTGCCCACCATTCATTTTTATCTGACTTCCTTGTACTCGGATATGAAGTATAGTAAACTTGTTGAGCTTGTGAGGCTAATATGAATGGTTCATATGGTCCAAACCTTGATTTATGATTCACCTCTACAATGCCTGAGGCTTTGTCGACTCTTGTTGTTGTGGGATCAAACCAATGACACTTGAATAAAGTTACCCTATTATTTATGCTTAAGTAAGTCAACTTCATTATTTCTTCTATAACATCGTAGTAGTCATGTTCATTTTCACTGTAGATGCTACCCTTGATGCACACACCACTATTCATCATTAACTTGTTTACACCGTAGTCTTTTATATGGAATTGATAATCATTTACGATGTACCCATTGTAACATTGCATAACTTTGGTCAGACCATTTTGTAAATCACATATTCCTTGATCTTTAACATCACCATGGCGGACCTACAAGCATAAACAATGACTGTGATCACGACCAATTAAGTAACTTATTATTGTTTACATGGAAAGAATATATGTCATCATCCTTACCAGCTCTTTCAACCATGCCACAAACTTATTTTCACGTTCTTTCTGTACTTCTGCATTAGTGAGATGTGAAAGTTCTCTTCGCAACTCCAAATCAAATCGTCTATACTTTAAAAACACTTATATTATCGAACCATATATGCATGTATAGAACTTAGTGTCACATATTAAATATACTTACTTGATGTATGTGTCGATTACTAAGCAATTAAAAAGGATATAGATTTGTGTTGCGTCTACCAACCCTTAGTTTATATGGCAAATGTATGATCACATGTTCCATAACATCGAGAAATGCTGGCAAAAATATCTTCTCTATCTGACAAATAGTAGTGACGACAGAATCCTTGAGATTCTTTACCTCAAATACTATGACTTCTGATGCGTACAACGTTCTAAAAAATCTACTCAACTCGGATAATACCCCCTATATAGGTTTGTCTAACATATCATGGAATGCTAGGGGTATCAACCATTGCATAATGACATGACAATTATGGCTCTTCAACCCATATAATTGTCCCTCATCTATATTTAGAGTCCGAGCAATGTTAGAGACGTATCCATCTGAAAATCTCAACTGTCTCAACCATTGGCATACCTATTTTATTTGATCTGGTCCAAGCACGTACCTTGCCTTTGGTTTCAGTACTTTGTCATTGTACTCTCTGAGTTCCAATTCTGGTCTTTTACATATTACTTTCAAATTCATACGGGCCTTCAAATTATCTTTCATTTTTTCTTTGACATTCATTACCGTATTGAACACATTATCAAACACATTTTTTTTCACATGCATCACATCCAAATTATGTCATATCAATAAGGTCAGCCAATATGGTAGTTCCCAAAATATAGATTTTTTTGTCCAATTATGATCCTTTCCAAATCCAAGGAAGGGCGTCGGGCTACAGACATCAGTCAGTCTATATGGAAAGTATCACAATCTTTTTAAAATCTCTATGCCAGACAACCTTGTAGGTGGACCTTCCATTTCAGTTGTGACTGCTCGAAACACATTCCTTTGTCGTCGAAATGGATGGTCGCTGGGTAGAAATCGACTGTGACAATCTAACCAACACGGATTCCTTCTATGCTTTAATCTAAAAGATTTTGTATCCTCCATGCAGTACGATCATGCCAACCTCCCATGTGTGATCTAATGAGATAACATACCATATGCAGGGAAGTCACTGATTGTCCATAGAACAACAACTTTCATATTAAAGTTTTTTTTTTGTAGACATCGTATGTGAGAATACTGTCATCCCACGGTATTTTTAGTTCATCAATCAATGACCTTAAATATACATCAAGATTTTGGCCCAGAGAGGTCGAACCAGAGATCAATAGAGACAAGAAAAGATTTTGATGCTTCATACACAAGCTTGAAGGAAGGTTGTATGAGGTGATAAATACTGACCAACATGAGTATAGAGTTGATCTACCCCCAAATGAATTAAATTCATCTGTACATAAACCGAGCCTAACATTTCTCACTTCCATTGTGAAGGTCTTATGAGTATGATCAAAGTGCTTCCAAGCTTCCACATCAATAGGATGTGTGTTCTTGTCTTCATCATGTCGAACTCTATTTGCATGTTATCTCATGTGTTTAGTTGTCTTTGAAGACATATACAATCATTGCAATCTAGGGGTGAGAAGGAAGTAGTGGAGCGACTTATATGACACTTCTTTTGACCTCATGCTACCATTGTCGCTTGTCTTTGGCTTGAACCGAGGATGCCCACATGACGGACATGATCTGCTATTTTCCTAATCTTTGAAATACAACATGCAGTGATTTAGACAAACATCTATCTTTTGATACCCCCATACCAAGATCGTTGACCATAACCTTCGCACGGTAGAAATTTTTTGCTAATTTCTCATCTTTGGGTAACATACTCTTCACAATAGAGCACAGACAGTCAAAACATGATTGACTCAAATTAAACTCGTACTTCAAATTAAGTAGTTGAAGAACTGTAGACAAGATAGTTTGACTATCACAACCATTCCAAAGTGGCTCATCAACATCTCTAAGTAAATCATAAAATCTACTAGATACATCGTTTGCTGATTCTTCCTCTACCCCAGTTGGTACATCACTAGGACCCATAGCAGAACCCAGTTCTGGTCATGCGGTATCAAATATCAAATCCATATATGGATTATCGTAATGCTTGTATCTGGTTTGAAAGGCTATCTTGGAGATATCATCTCCCTTAATTCTGAGTTGATGGTACCTAGATCTAAAGTCGATCTTTGAAAAGATCCTATCCTTCTGCAGCTGATCGAACAAATCCTCGATGCGCGGCAATGGGTACTTATTCTTTATTGTCACCTGGTTGAGCATCCGGTAGTCGATGCACAATCGCAACGATCTGTCCTTTTTCATGAACAAAATAGGCGCTCCCCAAGGCCAAATGTTGGGGCGAATGAATCCCTGATCCATCAACTCCTAGAATTGCTTCTTGAGCTCCTCGAGTTCTGCTGGCACCATCTGATATGGTGCCTTGAAAATCGGTGTGGTACCTGGTAGCAATTCAATATTGAATTCTACCTCTCAGGGCGGGGGAAGTCCTGACAGCACCTCTGGGAAGACATCTGGAAAATCTCAAACCACCTCCAAGTCTTCGATCGGGACTCGCGTCGACTCAGACTGGATAACATTGACCAAGAAGGCAGTGCATCTCTTCCTTAGGTAGGTATGCGTCTTTAGCGACAAAATCAGCTTGCTCACACGAACGGGTTTCACGATCTTGAGTTCTACCTTGGGCATTCTTGGTGGAGATAAGACATTCCTACTATCTTGGCAAAAGATCTTGGCATGATACTTGTGCAACCAATCCATGCCTAGGATGATGTCAAATTTTGTCATATCTAGCAGGATAGCACAAGTCGGTAAATGTCGATCTGCCAAGACTACATCCAATTCTGATACGTAGGTCTCACAAATTGTGTTTTTCCCAATTGAGTTATATACGTCAAGGGCATTATGCAAGGTTTTTATAGGTATGTGCAAAAACTCAGCAAAATTTACTGAAATAAAAGAGTGTTTGGCACCATAATAAAAAAGCACAAAGGTCGCTTGATTAGCGACCAAAAGAGTACCTTGCACTAGCTCACCCTTGGTCAACTGCTCGACCGTGGCAGTGTAGACACATCCTGGTGTCTTCTTCTGACTGCTTGAGTGTGGTTACTACGATTGACGCTACTGGTGTGGTGGCCGAGAGAGCAAAGGTGCTCCTTTGTTCTGCTTGAGGTCATCAACCGCCTTTTTGCGGCATTCACAAAGGTAGTGTCCCATCTTGCCATAATACAGACATCCGCCTATCTCGAGCGGGCACGCCTGCTCAATGTGAGATCGTCGGCATTTGGGGCAGAAGTCACCTGGTTGGGGGCTGCCCTGCGACCTCGATCGCTTGGAAGGAGGGCTTGCTTCCTACCTTTGTCCTTCCTAAAAAAGGGCAGTTGTTTGACTTGGCCTCTAGAGGGGATCTTCTTCTGGTCGCCACCGCAACAAGTGGTTTCTTACTCTGGGTGCTCTTGGAGCGTTCCCCGTCTTCGCTTAGGAGTGTGGTTGTGGTCACTGCCACGGAGAAGGTTACTGGCATGCTGGTGAGGACCCTAGGTCGAAGTCCTTTCTTCAACCCTCGGATGAATTTCCTGCCCTTTCACGCTTGCCATCGAATAGGCTGGGGCAGTAACGCTCCAGTCTCTGAAAGCTGGCGATGTAATCCGCTAGACTAGAGTTTCCCTATGAGAGCTCCAAAAATTCAACCTTTTTCTTCTCTCTTGCGTGAGGAGGGAAGTAGTACTCCAAGAAAGCTTTTCTGAAAGCTTCCCAAAGAATCTCTAAAATTCCCAGAAACTGCATGTTTTGGGTCGTGTTCCACCAGTTGGGGGTGTCATCCTTCATTCTGAAGGTATCAAATAAATTTTTCTTGTCATCAGGGACATCCAAGACTTGGAACACATGTTCTATTTCCTCAACCCAGTTCTCGTTTATGTCTGGGTCGGGCTTGCCGGGGGATCAAGCTTCAAGAACTTTTCATACGATGTTGTTGTATGCTGACTTGGCTCAGGAAAGGGTGCTTGACCCCCTTGCGAATGCACCTGACTTCGTATTGCCTCTGCTAGGGCACTCAGAGAATCCATCATGAAACCCCGCTGATCTGACTATTTATCAGCAAGATCTTTATTCGAGTTTCTCGTCATCCTTAAAGTAAACAAGAGATACAAAAATTAGAATTCTGGAAGCTCGAGATAGAAGCCAAAAACATCTGTAATATACATGTGTAACCTGAGTAGTTTACAAAAATTCAGCAATGCTGATACATAAGCAGAAGGGGAAAACATTATCCGCAAAACTTGGATTTCGTAGACTCCAACTCAAAACAACATGTACTAATTCCCCTCAGAGACGGCTAGTGAACTGTTTCAAGTATTCCCTCCTCGTGCGCCTGAACTTGTGCCGAGAATAAGAGGAGTGCAAATCCTCATTTGGGACCCCTGGCTCATGGAGGTGTGTTATGAGTGTGTATCTGGGAGAGGAGTCTGGTGCGTAGGTTGGTGAAGTTGGGGATGTACAATGGAGAGTCAGGTCAAGGCCTGTATGTAGGCGAAACGTTGCTGGAAAGACCTGCAGAGGGAGGTAGTAGCTCATTAGTCCCAGGCAGTCCTGAAGCACTTGGTGGGACTGAGAAAGTTGTGTCCTCCAAATCTTATGCTACAAACACCTTTCTGTCATATGATTCCTTGAGTTGGCATCCACTCATTGTGTGCCCTTTTTCACCATAAAAGATGCACTCTGCCTTGGCTTGCCAGGGAGACTCCGCCTCAGAGGATTCCAGCACGGCAGATTGGCTAAGCAGTACATGTGATGGTACGCGACCATCCTCTCAAAAATGCATCATTGCCCAAGTTGCAGCTAGTGGTGTCTGATAAACTTTTGAAAGCGTAAAACCCCAAGAATCAGTGAAGTTGGGAGGGGGTGGCTTCTTGGTCCAACATTCTGACCAAGTAGTTAGATGATCATGTCCTTCCACCACAGGGCCCTTACCCCTAACCGGGCGACAACGCATCCATCGCGCGTCTCTGCTTGGCCCACTTCTCGCACCGTCAGAAGGGTCCATATCGTTAGACAGAAAACTTCAATAAAACATGCAATGTTTTTTTAGCCTAATGATGTAATCAAATTACAACCAAGAAAAAAAGGTTTACTTACAGTGTGATGCAGATGCTCGATGGTCAAAAACCATTGTTTCTTCATGCTCTGATACCAAGTTGTAATGCCCCCAAAAATTTAAACTTATAAACCTTTTCAAAAGGGTCAACAAACTAGAAAATTCTCTTTTCTTTTCAGAGTTTTTAACAAATCAGCGAAAATGTTTTTTCTTTGAATAAGAAAGACAAGTTGACAACCTTGGGTTAGCGTAAAAATCCACATTTCCAACACATATAACTTGCAAACATTTTAATAAGCCATTTGTATTAGAAATAACTTCAAGTAGTATAAAATTAGGATTTCTTGAGAAAACCCTAGCCGAAAACCCAAAAGTTCAGAACACGAGCTGCTAACAGAAATAGTGGGATCCTGAGATCATCTTGCAATCGCGTCATCGCCTATCTCGTAACCTATTCATCATCTGTGCCCATAAAATGGGTCAGTTTTGCGAAAAACTGGTAGGTGCACAAAAGAGATGACAGAAAACTGAATTAAGTATATTTGATTCAGCATGCTAAGCAGTTTAAAGCAGATAAGCAGTGTAACTGTCAAATACAATATAATAATTCATTCAATCATAAGCTATGAACTACCAAGCAGCTAGCAAGTCTTATGACCCATCAACTAGTATGAACAGACTTATGTTTCGATATTAACTGGCGCACAAACATGAATCGTAGAAACAACTGAGACCAGTTTGGGCATCTGTTATTCTATATATTTTCAATAACCCGAATAGCTATTTGAGTCTGCTCCTAAGGGGATGACTTTTGGCAGAGAGAGGATCCTCCAAAGGCAGTTACTTGACAACGAATGCATCTAACTTTTGCAAAAGTCTATGAGATCTACCACCTAGGATAATGTTTGGTAGTCCCTTCCTCTAACTCCAATGACTGGAAAGGCCGGATCTTTGTCTGTGGGATGATTGTTAACAACCTGTCTATTGGAGTTTTTATATCGATTCATCCTCGCTCTTGACAAAAACAAAAGGCAAACGGGTGTGTCAGGTATTGCTTAATCGATGACCCATTCTACATGCTTCGGTCTTTCAACCATTCGAGCATCTTGCGTGTGAAGATGATCCATCACCATTTTATGTGATTACAGAATTATGCAATTAGCATTGTTCGAGGTCACATGATCATCTCATTCGATCATCGTACTACTAACAAGCAGTGCACGTCTATAAGTACTCTATGATGAAAGGGATATAGTTCCTTAATAGGAGCCTCAACAGGAGTGTTTTGCAAAGATGTAATATTTTTCAAACGTTACTTTTGACATTCTTTATCTTTCAAAACAGTCGACAACTCGTGCCAACTTATGACATGCAATTTTCTAGAATCTCTCATCTGTTATCAAAGTATATGCATGCCTCGGATGGCTCGATATTGGCCTTGATGAACGTGATATAAGTTTCTTAACAGAACCTCTGCCAAGAAGTTTGTTCGAGCCCCAATTCAGGGTTACCTGAGATGTGTTGGATGCACGAATTGAAATAGACAAGCACCCCTTTTCTAAATACGTAGATTTGGGTAGTCTTTGATGTTTTAGCGTAACTCCCAAAAATCCTAAAGTCTACTTTGCAAGATTGCTCACTCAAAAAACTGAAATCCTTGCTAGAGATCCCTCTCCTTAGTCGAGGATGTATCGTTTAAGCCCCCGACTCATCTCTTATCGTAAGAAGGAGAGTGGTAAATGCCTACGCGTACTCCACGAGGATGCATCTAATAGTGCATGGGATGAGCGAAATTATGAGCGTCATGTGCAATGGCAAGATGGTAACGACATATTTGCAAAAGTAGGAGCTTGAGCGCAAAGCGTGATGGCAAAGTAAAGACTAAAAGCAACAGTGTGTAAGCAAAGCCTAGGCGCAATGCGTGGCAGCAATGTAAATATTGAAAGCAGAAGTGCAAACGCAAAGCCTGTGCGCAAAGCGTGATGGCAGAAAAAAGACTGAAAGCAAGAATGTGTAAGCAAAACCTAGGCGCATTGCACGATGGCAAAGTAAATACTGAAAGAAAGAGTACAAACACAAAGCTTGTGCACAAAGTACGACGACAAAGAAAAGACTGAAAGCATAAATGCGTAAGCAAAGCCTAGGCGCAATGCACGACAACAAAGTAAATACTAAAAGTAAGAGTGGAAATGCAAAGCCTGTGCGCAAAGCACGACAACAAAGGAAAGATTGAAAGAAAGAATGTGTAAGCAACGCCTAGATACAATGCGCGACAACAAAGTAAAGACATGATAGAAAGTAAAGGACAAGGATCGTGAAACCGCGTTCTTGAGCTAAATGAGTACTCATGTATATATATATATATATATATATATATTAATTGTCTTGTTAATTAATTGAACTTAATTCAATTGTTCAAGTCCTCCGTGCAATCTTTCCCTACTTTAATGGAGTTGCGAGCTTGCAGTCGTCGGTGAGTGTCTGTGATCAACGGCTCGGGCTGCGGGGCACAAATGGAATTCATTGTGCAACTGAGAATGCGACACCTGTTAGCATGCTATCCAAAACAAAAAAGAGCAGGCTGACTGCAAAAGAAGTAGAGGCAGTGTGCCCCTGCCGACCTACTGTCAGCAAAAAAAGGAAGGAGCAGCGGCCCTGCCCCCGTTTGTCAAAAAACTCTGAGGCAAAGGCACAACCCTTGCCTATCGAGGGGGAGACATGGGCTTCATCCTTGCATGCTAAAAAGTAAATAGGTAGGGGTGAAGCCCCTACCTGGCACCACAAAGGAGGGAGGTAGGGGACTTCGCCTCTTCCTGGCGGAAAAACAAACAGGCAGGGCCCCCTGCCTGGTACTTGAGAACAGGGAGGCAGGGAGTTTCGCCCCTGCCTGCCGAATACTAGCGAAGGCAGGGGCAAAGCCCCTGCCTAAAAAGAAGAGGGTGTAGGGAGGGAACTCGGCAACTCCACTGCCAAAAACACATGCAGGGAGGGGCTCAACCCATCCCTCGCATACACAACAATAGGGAAGGGGCTCGACCCCTCCCTGAAATCAGAGGGGACAGGGAGGGTTGAGCCCCTCCCCTTTCAATAACAGAGAGCAATGAGGAGGTTGGGCCTCTCCCCTGCTAATAGTGGCGTAGGGAGGGGGTTCGACCGCTCCCTTGGCTACAAGGAGCGCAAGGAGGGCTCGGCTCCTTCCCTGCAATAAGAGGACTCAGGGAGGGGACTCGGCCCCTCCCTTGCCCAAAAGGGTGCATAAGGAGGGGGCTCGACCCCTCCCCGACACGAAGGAAGCACCGAGAGGGAGGTGGAAAGCACGGCAGGGGGTCGTCCGCCTCCTACCGGCTCTCCAATGCACGCAGAGGAAAAAAAGGGAGGAGAAGAGGAAGACCACAGAAGGGGAAAAAGAAGAAGACGAAGGTGAAGAGGAGGTGGCGCGTACCTGGAGGGGGTCGCCTGCGCCAATCCTGATAGCAGAAGAGAGGCGAGAGAGATGTAGGGAGGAAACAGGAAGGAGGCGGTGGCGAGGGTCATCGGGTGGTCTTCGACGGGCAGAAGAGAGAGGTCGGGGGAGAGAGAGAAGGCGGGGAGTTGAGAGAGGAACGAGAGAGTGAGAGGGGAAAGGGGTTTCAAATGTGAAACCCCTCCCCTCCTCACTGCTTTAAATAGGCGCGACAGAAGAAGGGTGATCCGGGTCAGGTCCGGATCCGACTCGGTTCCAACTAACTTTTTTTTTTGCCATGAATTTTACATAATATGTCAACAATTTGATCTTTGGGAGACAAGTAAAAAACTACAAGTTGTTTCTTGGCAATGTGATCCCTATCAAAGTGGACATCAATTTCAACGTACTTGCCAAGATGAAACACAGAGTGGGCAGCCATGTAGGTATCTCCCACATTATTACTACATAATATTGGTAAAAGGGATGCCAAACATTGAGGAGAAATTTGATCCAAATTAATTCAACAATAGTATTGGAAACAATGCACTACTCCGCTTCCATGCTGGATCGAGGAACACTGTATTACTTTTTGGAGCTCCATAAAAGGATATTAAGGCCAAGAAAAAATTCACTTGACGACATGTCGATTTTCGAT
This sequence comes from Nuphar pumila, assembly GCF_984573655.1. NCBI lineage: Eukaryota > Viridiplantae > Streptophyta > Magnoliopsida > Nymphaeales > Nymphaeaceae > Nuphar > Nuphar pumila. The sequence continues at coordinate 133,757,133 of NC_143251.1, forward strand.
CATCTAGGCATCCAACCCAATCTGAATTTGATTAGGTTGAAAGAGTAAGGTTTTGAGATGGACGAATTAGAAGCCCATGGTGAATGGTGTGATTGATATGCCAAAGAATGCACTGAAGACAAACCAGTGATCCACTAATGTAGTGTGCATGAATTGACACACTTTGTTAAAACAAGTCGGGTTGAGTCAAGGTAAGGTACTGAAGTGCACCAACAATGCTCGGTTATAGGGTCAGGTCATACAAGAATGGTAGAAGTGGATAATGAAGTACTTGGTAGTTTGGTCCCAATCATTCCTGCATGATAGAGAAGATCTATAATGTACCTTTTTTAGGATAAAAAGAAGTCCAGCAGAGATCTAGAAAACCTCAATACTAATGAAGATGTGTAAAGCTATCATTTTTTTTACTGCAAACATTGTACTGAGTTCCTTTCTTCCTCTCATGGGTGGGAGAGGTTCCATTAATATAAAATTTCTTTACATTTAGATGACTTCATATCCTTCTTCGTTTCCAGATTTTCCTCCTTTGATTTAGGACTGATTCCATCCATTTGAGATTTCATGCCATCTTTGAATTTACGAGATTTCTGCCCCCAACCATGGGAATGGATTCATGAGATCCAAAGTGGTATACTAAAAGGGGAACACAATCAGATGCCCCAACAATGCAAAGCCCAATAAAACCGTGTAACTTGGCTTGGTGACATCAAGCAGTATGTATATCTAGGGGGTGTCAATGGGACTGGTTTGGTTGGGACCCAAGTGAAACCAGACTTGGACGAGATTTTCAGGTATGGTATAGAGTTTGGACCCATGTCTAATCGGGTTCACTATAAGAAAATCCATACCCGGACCCGATAACAACTACATGAACCAAACCCAGACCATACCCGGTAAAACTGTATTTTTTTTTTCATTTTTACATTGAAAAATTGAGGGTCTTAATCAGGACTTGGGCCGGGTCCGGGTCTGGTATGAAGCTAGAACGAGCTTTAGATATGAGATTGAATTACTTGTTGAGCCTGATAAAGCTCCACAGGCTCGGTTCATTGCAAACCCCACATACATAATATCTTTGCAAAAAAATCAGAACTACATTATTCTGTAACGACTAGGGCGTTAGTCTTTATTAAGAATGGGTTGGGTTTAGATCCACCTGTAGGACCCACGACAATCCTATATATATATATATATATGCCCGCCCCCCGGTATCAGAGACCTAGTCGCGGTGGCTCTGCCTGCCATACTTACAATCACTATCCTTGTAGTTTAAAACTCTGTGGGCTTACCCCTTGCCCCTCATGGAGTCTTCACGTTTAACCTTACAATTCTAATATCCTACTATGGACTAGGGGTGCAAACGGGTCAGATGCAGTGGCCAGATTCGGATTCAAGACTCGAATGCAAACAGTAGATCCAAGCCTGGATCCGAATGCAAATCAGAGCCAATTAGGTGAGGCTGAATCTAAATCTAAATCCAAATCCAAATCCAAATCCAAAATACACGTGGTAACACTGAATCCATACAAAATAGAACAAAATCAAGCTATTTGCATGTAAACAAATATGCAACCAGATTGGATTTTGATTCGGATCAATATCAAATCTAACTTTAGAAACCGATCCGAATCCAAACAGATTTCAAAAGTAATCCAATTGAACATATCTGAATCCGTCTTTGAGATGGACGGTCCTTAATTAACCGTGTCTTATGTCCACTGAGGTGCCTATGGTTCACATCCTGTCCTGCTCGGGCAAAGTCAAGTCAGCGGTGGGTGTGTGTCACCATCAACTACCCTTTAGTTGACAGAGGAAACAGCCAAGCAAGTATCACTCTGGGTTGGATATCTGAATGTGCTTAGATCTGATATACAATTTTCAAAATTGGATACAAACCTAAATCCCACACATAAAATCCAAACAGTATATATGATTTAAATATACTAAATAAAAATATGTTAAAATAAAACATACTAAATGGGTTTGTCAGGCTTTTTTTCTGTTTTATTTTTAAATCTTGACCGTCCATATGTAAACTACATACTTGATTTTATAGGGATCAGCTCTTGGAGTATTTGATTTCGATAAGGGTAGGATTTTATGAGGTTCGAAAAATCAACAATCTAAAATCTTTAATAAATTTTTTGGGCTAGCTCTAAATATATCAAACGGATCGGAATCACGAAAAAAATGCCAGAAAAGCTGAAAAAAACTATTTAGCATGTTTGCATCACTTTTTCACATGCTCACACGCACACACAAAATGAGATATGCAAAACAAACATGTGTGGTAGGAATCTACACCTGAGCTTGTACACACACGTTGGACTAGTGTTTGGATCCTTTTACTCAAATCGAAGTCCATATCCAAGTCCAAACCCAACAATCCTAATCCGTGGTACAATTGTACTTGCTATGAAAAACTCAATGCCAAGGTTGTCATCGTCTATGGACCATAACAAATATGCTTCCACACAAACGGTCAATCTACGAGTCGGTCAAACTTGGCTGCAATAAAGAAAATGACAATAGCCATGGAACAATTGTGGCCAATTGAGCATGGTGGACATTGGCCTTACCCTAGTGGTTCCAAGCTGTGTTATGCTTGGTTCTACTAGATGGTGTCAACAGATTGGGTTTGAGCTGGATCCAGGTGGGTCTGATCCAGATCTGTTTTTGAGGTGCTGTTGTTCTTCTGGGTTAGGGGTATCAATGGCTCCGGTTTACCCGGACTCGGCCCAGACCAACTTCTATAGGGTCTGGGTATGGTGACAAATAAGAAGACCCGATTAAGACCCGGGTCCAGATCTGAAAGTCAGATTAATACATGGACCCAGGTATAGTTTGTGAAATTTTATACCAGACTAGGGCCCAATCCGAGTTCCAATTAAGATCAGCAATTTTTCAATCTAAAAATGATAAAAAAATGTTATTTTACCGGGTCTGATCCGGGTCTGGTTCATGCATTTCCTATCAGGTATAGTAGAACCGATTAGACCCGGGTCTGAACCCGATACCATACCCAGAAATCTGGTCCAAGTCTGGTTCCACCTGGGTCCAAACAAAACCCAAACCGTTGACACCCTTATATTGTATATGCCATCTTGAATAAGTTTGGTTCAGACCCAGGTGGAACCAAACCCAGACCTGATTTGAGATGATGGTGCTGGGTCCGGACCTGGGTCTAATCGGACTCATCATAAGAGAAACCCTACCCAGATCCTATAAGGATACCATGAACTAGACCCAGACCATACCCAGTAAAATAAAAAAAAATTTAATCTTTTTTACATTGAAAATTTTCAGATCTTAATCAGGCATGAAATTTCACAAACCATACCCAGCTCCATATATTAATCAGAGACCCGATCGGGCCTTCTTGTTTATCACCAAACCCTGACCCTATAGGGTATGGTACAAGTCAGGTCCAGGTCAAACCCTACCCATTGACGCTCCTATTTATATATTCTTAATGAGCCCAGCTTGAACACCCGTATTCCGTTCATTCGGCTCATTTAGCAGTCCTACCAGACAAGTGAGAGAAAAACGTGTGGTGCCCAATGGTTCCTTCCTCGCTAATCATATTAAATAAATCAATATAACATAGTGTGCCGTAGGGGTGGCAATCGGGTCGGGTTGGCGGGTCAGCATACCTCAACCCGAACCTGACACATTTATTAAACGGGTAACCCGACCCGACCCGACCCGACCCGTCAACCCATTTAATAAACGGGTTGGGTCGGGTAAACGGGTTGGTGGGCAGGTCGGGTTGGCGGGTTGACCCGTTCGCCTAACCCGTTTATTAAACGGGTCAGCCGGGTTGGCATACCCCTAACACGAACCCGGCCCGTTTAATAAACGGGTTAGGCGGGTCTACACGTTTATTAAATGGGTTAGTTTAAGCCCAACCCAAACCCGCCTAAGAGGCAGGTTGACGGGTCGTGTCAGGTTTTGCCACCCCACACCATAGTGACAAACGTTAAAACCGGCAAAATCTCGCTTTTCAAAAACTCAAGAGAATTTGAAAATTTTTCATAAATCTCATGTTTTTTTTTGGCAAAATCTTGGCAATAAAAAAAATAAACTAAAAAATACAAAAAATATTTTTTATAAGAAAATATTAATAAAAATTATTTAAAAATAAATACACACGGGCTTTTCATGAAAAATAGCCGTTTAAAACATAAATATCGTGTTTAAATCGTGGTATTTATATTTTTTCATAAATCTCGCAATATTTTGAAAATCTTGCTAGAAATTGCCGTTTTAAACTTTCAAGCAATTTCTCACGGATTTTCATAAATCTCGCGATATTTGTCACTATGCCCCCAACACCCTAATCCCTTTGAAACAGTACACAAAAATCATCAGTGACCGTGAGGATACCATTAAAACCTTCAAAGTCCAATGCTTCCTCATACCCATTGGGCTACCTCTGCCTTTTCTGCTTCTACACGTGACATGCAAATGAGGGTCCCACATGGAACAAAAACTTCGTTAAAAGCACTATAAGATTCACCTTAGATTCAGTGGAGTGCATATCGCTTTGGCGTGTCCCTTAAGGATTTTCAACAAAGCTAATGCTTTTGTTTTTTTTATATTTTTTTAGGTGCATCTAATTATTAAAAATGAGAAGATGGTTCTGTTTTCTATTAATTATATATACATATTACGGCATGAGGGACCATAGATTTGCTTACTCCCCATTGTATCACTAGAATAAGAAATTTGACATGTATAGTAGTTTTTTTTTTCTGTCATTTTATCCTACCCTACAATTATGCTATCAATTGAATTTTCAAACAAATAGATACTGCAGATATCAACTGCTATTTAATTACCACCATAATTCATTTTTACCTATTAAACCAAAAGAAACTCCAAAGTCTTTCGTTTCCCAACTTTAGTTAGACTATATACATTCAACCTCCTCTTTTTTTTTTTCTTATGTATTTCAAATACCTAACTAAGGAATCAAATTGTTTTTTGTATTTCATGAATAAAACTAACCATCCTATATACTTTTTCTGACTAAATAATTGTTAAATTCAAAAAAAAATCTATTTCATTTTATTAAACCGTATTCAACTGAACAAATATAGGATCAAGCGTGTCTTTGTGGCAAACGGCAAATCATGTAAGTCACCAACGGGAAATTTCCATTTAGGGGGCCAACCTTTTGACTCTAATTTCAAATATGAGCTTCATGTTTTTGAAATTTCAAGTAAGGGCCATTATTTTACTGGAAACTACCAAGCAAGGGCCTGCATTTATTACTCTCCTTTAACTCAAGCTAAATCATAAATAGAATTACAACAGTGACCTTCATCATTAAGAGTTCAAACCGATCATTTTCTCTTTTTCTGTAAGTTTGAATGAGTAATTTAGAATTTTTACTGGGCAATACAAGAAACAAAAAAAAAATACTTTTTTTCAAGATGATAGACATTGATTTGAGGTGACTGTTCTTTGAAAAAGTTTGTCCAATATTTGGAATTACAGAAAAGTTTGGCCGAGTTTTGAAATTATAGGCCAAAGATTGGCCCTTCAAATGGAATTTTCCCTTCCTTTTAAACCAATTTCTAACACCTACTTAACTTTTGATTGAGCACCATTATTTTTTTTTTTTTTGGCTACCAAGGTAGCGGTGGCAATTTCTGACACTACCCGCCAACCCGCCTCTTAGGCGGGTTCGGGTTGGGCTTAAGCCAACCCGTTTAATAAACGGGTCAACCCGCGTCAAACAGGTCGGGTTCGGGTTGGGGGTATGCCAACCCGGCTGACCCGTTTAATAAACGGGTTAGGCAGGTGGGTCAACCCGCCAACCCGTCTGCCAACCCGCCAACCCGACCCGTCAACCCATCAACCCGACCCGCAAACCTGAGAACCCGTTTACCCGACCCAACCCATTTAATCCCATTTATTAAATGGGTTGGTGGGTCGTGTCGGGTTACCCGTTTATTAAACGGGTCGGGTTCGTGTTTGCCACAGCCGACCCGTTTAATAAACGGGTCGGGTTCGGGTTGAGGTATGCTGACCCGCCAACCCGACACGATTGCCACCCCTACGCCAAGGGGGGGGGAGCCCCCTCGCAACCAAAACCTCACATCGCACATTTGCGGGCCTCTAATCAATTAAACACATTGAGTTGGCAGCTTCAACCTTGCGACATGGGATGCCCCTACTGGCTCTTAAACTCGTGACATCTCCCTTGTGGGTTTCTGGGTTTCTTTTTTTCCTTTCAAATCACCTTCATTCTGGTGTGAACATGTGTCCATTAACTTTTCTCGGCATCACTTCTTTTGCGCCTCACTTTAACTTAAAAAGCCCTTTTTATTGGATGAAATGGCGTTTAGATCTTGAAATAATGGATTTGATGTTTTCTCTGAACTTTGGACCCTAACACTAACTGCAGGTGTTAGTGATGTTCACAAGTCACCCCTACCAAATGAAAGGAACCTTGTCAACATCACCTGAACATGGGGGTTTTTGCTCATGCAGACATCATGGCCATCTTATTTGCATTTTAAAAAGCTCAAAAGTCAAAAAAATCATGTGGCATTCATCCAAAATTCCAACAGACGCCCACAATGTGGGCTGGCACAAGAAAAAAACGCTCATGTTCAGCATGACCTGTTCTGCTTCCCATAAAGTCTATATAACACAACATCAATTATCATTTTAGGCGTCCCTTGTGCTTAACAATATGCAAAAAAGAATTTGCCCATTTAGATCACACTACATAAAACTCTCATTTGTTAAGACATTTACATCACTAATTCAAGAAAAGTAGTTAGGCATTCACAATCACCAAGTCAAAAAGCATACTGTTACGGGCATTGCCCTACCATGTCTTATAACTAGATTGTCTCATTTTTCTGTACAAATATCTAGATGTTAATTTTCAAGGAATATAACTATTTCTCCGTATACATATGATGCATACGTGAACAAACATACGCAATGCACCAAATATTTTTTTATATATTCAAGCAAAAATAATGCAGTTCAGCACACAGAAAACAGTTAATTGTTCAAAAGGATGAAAACTGGTGCAATTAAGTTCTTCTGAATGAAGAGTTTTAAAGTGTAATTTTTTATCAACTAGAGATGCATTGACATTAGTTGATGGTGGCCTTGCCTCCCAATTCATGGGCACAGCCTTTTCTATGCACATTCTCCTGACTTGAGCCTTTTTTTTTTTAAACCAATGTCATCTTTTGAGCCTTTTTAGGGTTCCCTGCCTATCATTATATCCAAAGTCATATGGATTAGTTTTATAAATCACCCAATACAATATTGGACCAAATGGACAGTCAACTCTAAGGTTGCACTCAAAACCCCATTCAATACTCTGTCCACTATGATTGTCAGCAGGTGTCATCTAAGGGCGCGTTTGCATGCCACAGAAAGAGTGTCCTGACTCCTTTTCCGCAGAAAGTGAGTGCTCCTCCACAGGAGGCATTTCTGCTGGTTTCAAGGAGGTTGAACTTGGCACTCTTTTGCACAGATGAAGCCTACAAAAACAAGCTGTCAGTGCACGTCTCCCTGTGGTGGAACGTTGCAGGTTCAAAACTCCAGTGGTATGTTGAATAGTAACTGGTGGGGGTCTGCCTGACCCTAGCTTGCCTTTCAAAGAGAGAGAATCGGCTTAGTGTGCCCACATTTCTCTAAGTGATATTTCATAAAACTGCAAACATCGGCAGCCAGAGAAATATTTTTTTTTAATAAAAACTCGCATTTTTTCAGCAAAACGCCGGCAATAATAAACAAATTTTAAAAAATTTAAACCTATATTTTTTATGAAGAAATACAAATACATTATATTTAAAATTAAAAAACATACAACCTTTTCATGATAAATAGCCATTAGCAACATAAATATCACAGTCAAAACATAACATTTATGTTTTTATGAAAAAACTTGATAATTTGAAAATATCACGAGAAATTGATGTTTGGAATTTTCAGGCAAATTCTTGTGGTATTTTTGAGATTTTTTTCTTGAATATAGCAATATTTGTCACACTATTGGTATCATATCATAACATTGAGGGCTTTTGCATGGGTTGAATATTTGAGGTCAACAAGATCATTTGCATGGTTGGTTGAGATCACTACAAGAAAATAGGTTATTAGCGATTGAATTATTCTGTCGCTAGTTAGCGATGGATTAACGAGAGAAACACATCCGTCACTATAATCAATGAAATTTACGAAAATAGCGATGAAATATATTTCGTCGCAAATTTCATCGCTAATTAACGATGGATTTTGCGAGGAAATATTTTGTCATAATAGATGCACCATTTAGCGACATTGTTTGCGATGGAAAATATTCCGTCGCTATTTAGCGACGAAATTGGTGACAGAATATATTCTGTCACCATTTTCGTGTTTTGATTTACGGCAGTTTAGCGACAGAATTAATCTGTCGCTAAGTCGTCGCTAAATGTCGCATAACCCTAATCTCAGCCCTCTTTTTCTTTTCTTCTTTCGCTGCTCTCGCTCCCGCCCGACGCCCTCTCCCTCCCGCTGCCCTATCCGTCCCGTCAGCCTCTCTCCGGCCCCCACCGTCCACCGTTCGGCAACTGCCGATCCCCGTCAGCCTGCCGCCGCCGCCCGGAGACAGGTAATTTGTAAAATTCCGGCAAGGGGTTGACCCCCTATGTTTTTCGGCAGGGGATCGACCCCCTACATTTCGGCAGGGGGTCGACCCCCTGCATTTTCCGGCAGGGGGTCGACCCCATGCGTTTTTTGGCAGGGGGTCGACCCCATGCGTTTCGATAGGTCATTGGGTGTTGGGCTTCTCAAGGCCTATGCAAGATGTTTTCATTTGCCATGGTTTTTTTTTGGCAGGTGGTGACTTCATTTTAAAATAGTGTTTTTTGCAGATTTCTCAACGGAACCCGCTTGTGCTCAGCCACTCGTGGTAAGTAAGTGACAAAAATAATGCAAATCGGGTAAATACTCGTGGTGAGTAAGTGATGCAAGCGCATCACATGTTATTTAATTTATTGGATGTAACACTTTATTGTTCACACACTCACTTAGTTATTGATATCTAGGGCTGCTTTGTTGAAGCTAGGAGATCATACTGAGCATGATTTTAATGTATGAGAATAAAAGTGTTCTTATTTTTGGAGTACGGATTCCATGCTAGGCATGGCAGTAGTTAGTGGAATATTGAAGTGTGTTTGTTGCAGATACATGTTTGATATGAATGATTTCGATGTATTGCAATGTTTGATGTAATTTTATCTATGCTTACATATAGTTACTTTCAATTTGATTATGGCTTTCATATGAAATTGTATAATGAAAGCATGCTTCGAATGAATATATCGTGTCATTAATAGTTTGCACATGAAAATATTAAGTTATTAATGCATGCATCATAATTCTTGTTATTGTATGACATCATATATTGCATGATAAATTTTATATTTTCTTCATCATAGCATTCTGATGGTTTTCTTTTAACTGGTTAGGTTATTATTCGTAACATCACACAAAAATGATTGCAAACCATGAATGGATGTAACGTAGGATAGTGGACAATGAGTTATCGCATGAATATATGGATGATGTTGAAAGTTTTATTGAATTTGCAATGGCAAGTGTCAGTACAGTGGATCCCATAGGTCGGATTAGGTGTCTCTGCAAGATTTGTAAGAATAATCGATTTGTAGAACCTCATGGTGTTAGACATCTCCTATACAGGAAGAGTTTTGTGAGTGATTATCAGAATTGGATGTTTCATGGAGAAGAATTTAGAAACAATTTTGATATACGGGTGAATGTGGTGCACGATCATCCATATATGGATTTGATATTTGATGCTGCAGGAACAGAACTGAGTTCTGCTATGAATCCTAGTGATGTAAGAACTGCAGTAGATGAAGAATCACCAAACGATGCAGCTAGTAGATTTTATGATTTACTTAGAGATGCTGATGAGCCACTTTGGAACGGTTGTGAGAGTCACGTTATCTTGCCTGCAGTTCTTCAACTAATGAATTTGAAGTCCGAGTATAATTTGAGTCAATCATGTTTTGACCGTTTGTGCATGATTGCGAAGAGTATGTTGCCCAAAGATGAGAAATTACCATAAAATTTTTATCGTGTGAAAGTTTTGGTCAACGCTCTAGGTATGGGGTATAAAAAGATTGATGCTTGTCCAAATCACTGCATGTTGTATTTCAAGGATCTGGAAAACAACATATCATGCCCGTCATGTGGGCATCATCGGTTCAAGCCAAAGACACGAGGCAATGGTAGCACGAGATCAAAGGAAGTTTCATACAAGTCGCTCCACTACTTTTCTATCACTCCTAGATTGCAACGATTGTATATGTCTTCAAGGACAGCTAAACACATGAGATGACATACAAATAAAGTTTGACACGATGAAAACAAGATCACGCATCTTTTTGACACTGAAGCTTGGAAGCACTTTGATCGTATTCATCAGAACTTCGCAATGAAAGTGTGAAATGTTAGACTCGGTCTATGTACAAATGGTTTTAATCCATTTGGGGGTAGATCAACTCCATACTCATATTGGTCAGTATTTGTAACTTCATACAACCTTCCACCAAGCTTGTGTATGAAAGGTCTAAATCTTTTCTTGTCTTTGTTGATCCCTGGTTCGACCTCACCTGGCCAAAATCTTGATGTATATTTAAGGTCATTGATTGATGAACTAAAAGTACTGTGGGATGATGGTGTTACCACATATGATGCCCACAAAAAACAAAATTTCAATATGAATGTCGTTGTTCTATGGACAATCAGTCACTTCCCTGCATATGATATGTTATCTAGTTGGAGCACACATGGGAGGTTGGCATGTATGTACTGCATGGAGGATTTCAAAGCTTTTAGATTAACGCATTGAAGGAAGCCATGCTGGTTTGAGTGTCATCGTCGATTTCTACCCAGCGACCATCCGTTTCGACGACAAAAGAATGTGTTTAGAGCAGGCATAATTGAAGTGGAAGGTTCATCCACAAGATTGTTTGGCATATAGATTCTAAGAAGATTGTGATACTTTTCAGATGTATTAACAGATGCCTGCAGTCCAACACCCTTCCATGGATTTGGGAAGGATCACAATTGGACAAAGAAATCTATTTTTGGGGAACTACCATATTGGTCGACCCTATTGACATGACATAATTTGGATGTGATGCATGTGGAGAAAAATGTGTTTGATAATGTGTTCAATATAGTAATGAATGTTAAAGGGAAAACAAAGGATAATCCGAAGGCCCGTATGGATTTAAAAGTAATATGTAAAAGACCAAAATTGAAACTCAAACAGTATAATGGCAAAGTACTGAAACCTAAGGCAAAGTACGTGCTTGGACCTGATCAAATAAAGCATGTATGTCCATGGTTGAGACAATTGAGATTTCCAGATGGATATGTCTCTAACATTGCTCGGGTTGTGAAGACTGATGATGGACAATTATATGGGTTGAAGAGCCATGATAGTCATGTCATTATGCAACGATTGATACCCCAAGCATTCCATGATATGTTAGACAAACCTATATGGGAGGTATTGTTTGAGTTGAGTGGATTTTTTAGAATATTGTGCACATCGGAAGTCGTAGTATCTGATGTAAATAATCTCGAGGACTCTCTCATCACCACTATTTGTCTGCTAGAAAAGATTTTTTTGCCATCATTTTTCGATGTTATGGAACATTTGATGATACATTTGCCATATGAATTAAGGGTTGGTGGCCCTATGCAATATCGATATGGATGTACTCATTTGAAAGGTATACATTTCTTTATATTTGTCTCTTTAATGACAGATATTTCAAATTTGGAATGTATATTTTTGACAAATGCATGTTTGACCTCAAAAAAAAGGTTTGTAATAAAGCAAGAGTAGAAGACTCTATTTGTGAGGCGTACACTTTAGAAGAGATTTCAAATTTCTCATCTATGTACTTTGAACCTCACATTCCAACACGTTACACATGTCCGCCTCGTAATGATGATGGAGAACAAGTAACTGTAGCTGACAAGTTGTTGATATTTCAACCACTTGGGCATGCATTTGGTAGTTGTCGATCAAGGCTCTTGACAGATCAAGAGCAAGACGCAACACACATCTATATTCTTTTTAATTTCTTAGTGATCAACCCATACATCGAGTAAGTATATGTAGACGCAACACAATTATAAATCCTTTTATATTCTATATGTGCATACATGATTCGGTAATATAAGTATTTATAGTTTGTAGACGATTTGATCTAGAGTTGCGAAGAGAAGTTTCACTTCTCACTGATGCAGAAGTACAAAAAGAATGTGAAACTAAGTTTGTGGAGTGGTTGAAACAGTTGGTAAGGACGCTAACATAAATTTTGTACTTGTAAACAATACTAAGTTACTTAATTGGGCGTGATCACAATCATTGTTTATGTCTGTGCGTAGGTCCGCCATGGTGATGTTAAAGATCAAGGAATATGTGATTTAGAAAATGGTCTGACCAAAGTTGTGCAATGCTACAACAGGTACATCGTAAATTGTTATCGATTCCATACAAAAGATTACGGTATAAATAAATCAATGATGAATAGTGGCATGTGTGTCAAGGGTAGCAGCTACGGTGAAAATGAACATGATTACTACGGTGTTATAGAGGAAATAATGGAGTTGACTTACTTAGGCATAAATAATAGAGTAACTTTATTCAAGTGTCATTGGTTTGATCCAACTGCAACAAGACTCGACAAAGCCTCATGCATTGTGCAGGTGAATCATAAATCAAGGTTTGGAACATATGAACCATTCATATTAGCCTCGCAAGCTCAACTGGTTTATTATACTTCATATCCGAGTATAAAAAAGTCAGATAGAAATGAATGGTGGGTAGTTTGTAAGGTGAAGTCCAAACTATACTCTGAGTATGATCAGTTACAGGAAGACAAGTTAGCTGAAGACAGTGATTACTATCAATCAGATGATATCTATGACTTTTCTTAAGGTCACGATGTTACGCATGATATGCATGTCATATCTCAATTGGCCGATGAAACATTCATAGAAGAATGTGATCCAAATAATATACCAAGTGGATGGGTAAACAATGAAGAAGAAGAAGAAGAAGAAGAAGAATATGAAAGTCAAACAAGTGACGAGGAAGAATTCTCAAGCTAGTGAGCAAAATCTTGTAATACAAACCTCTATTTGAATGCATTGCAATACTTGATGTGAATGATTTGAATTATTTGAATGTATTGTAATACTTGATGCGAATGAATGAGTTGTATTGCAATATTTGATGTGAATGATTTGAATTATTTGAATGTATTGTAATACTTGATATGAATGATTTGAATGCATTGCAATACTTGATGTGAATGATTTAATGTATTGCAATAGTTGATGTGAATGAATGGGTTGTATTGCAATACTTGATGTGAATGATTTGAATTATTTGAATGTATTGTAATACTTGATGCAAATTATTTGAATGTATTGTAATACTTGATGTGAATGAATTTCAATACTTGATGTGAATGATTTGAATGCATTGCAATACTTGATGTGAATGATTTGAATGCATTGCAATACTTGATGTGAATGACTTGAATGTATTGTAATACTTGATGTGAATGACTTGAATATATTGTAATACTTGATGTGAATGACTTGAATGTATTGTAATACTTGATACGAATGAATGAGTTGTATTGTACTTAATGTGGATGATTTGAATTATTTGAATGTATTGTAATACTTGTTGTGAATCATTTGAATGTATTGCAATACTTGATGCGAATGATTTAAATGTATCGTAATACTCAATGTGAATTATTTGAATATTTTGTATGACATTTGTTATTTGTTAGAATATGGTTCGTGGAGGTTACAGTGGTCATTCATCCAGTAGTAGTCAGGCCTAGCCTTTATCTTCACGGGCTCCTGTGATAGGTATATCATTTAACTAATTGGATGCTTGATTAGTTGAAATGTGCATTCTGAGAATTTCTAACATATTTTTTTACAGATGATGTTTCGCCTGTACACGACCCACCTACGCCAGTTGATCACATAAGTCAGGAGCCAACACAGGATGCAAAGTCTTCTTAGTCTGGCACAAGAAGACTCATTCGAATAGTGTATATCGATAATCGACCGTAAGTATTTCGTTTTCAATTATTGCATATCTTATAAATATTTTATATTGATATTTACTGTATACCAATTCATATATAACACGAGGTTTGAGCCACAAGAAGTAATACGCGAGATTAGGAATTCACTTCTTCAACATCTACCAGGACCAGTCGTTCAATGGAAAAAGTATCCAAAAGAGGTGATAGACAGATTGTGGTCCTCATTCACGGTATACAGTTGTTTATCATAGTTAATGTGTTTCATATTTAATTTTTTTTATAATCATGTCTACTAACTTTTTAAAAATATATATAGGATTTGAATCGCTTTGCGACTACGGTGGAAGAACATGATGCAAGGAAGGTGTGGCAGAGGGTGGCTGTCAATCGATTTGCAGACATGCTGCACAATATGAAGACTACAGCAAAAAAAACATCTGGCGAAATAGATGATCCACTACAGTGGAAGGGCCATGGTCCTATTACTATCATGAGAGATTATTGAGAGAGAATGTACGACAAGTGGGCGGATGATGCATTTCAAAATCGTTCTACGAAGGCTGCACAAAATTGAGCGAAAATGCCTGAAGCCCATCTACACACAGGTGGATCTAAGACTTTTGGGAGCCACCTGAAGAAAATGGTAACTCATCAATATATAATATCAATTTTATAAGTATTGTTGCAAACTTGTTAACTAAATCTTTTATCATTTAACTTCGCAGGAAGTAGAAAAATGAGGCATTGTACCATATAAGGATGTGTTTGTTGAAACACATAAATGGAAAACCACAGGAGACTTCGTATCAGAGAAGGCGAGAACGACAACGGTATGTATTTATTCTATTAATAATCATTGCAATATGCAAGTTATCATAATGTTATCATTAATTATTCTATTTTGTAGGAGGCATATGAGCAACAGATGGTAGAACAATATGACAATGACGCTACTCAGCATCAATCATTTGATCCTGCAGCATGGGTGACTGCAGCAGGTGAACCCAAAAAGGGTCGTGTGTTCGGGTTTGGGAGTAATATGAACATTTCACCTATTATTGCTTCTTCCAGTTATGGCTCACAGACTTCTTCCGTCGACATAAGCTCCAAGCAGCATCCTATTCTTTTCGGTGATGATGTACGTCAGATCGTGAAGAACACAATGCGTGACTACTTCCATGAAACCGTCACCGACGTTCTCCGAGCTGAGTTCAATAGTTTTTTGCTGAATAGGGAAACTTCGATTGCAGGTCCCTCTCAGGTATGAAAGTTTCATGCAATATATTGCATGTCGTTAGATTTTACGTAACTTTGATTGTCTTAACATATTCAATTTTTTTGACTGCCTTAGAACACATATGAGCATGCTATAATCACATATTCAGTTTTTTGACTGTCATAGAATACATATGAGCATGCTAGAATCACATATACAACTTTTTGTCTGCCTTAGAGCACATATAAGCATGGTAGAATCACATATAGAGTTTTTCTGGCTGCCTTAGAACATATATGAGCATGCTATAATCACATATTCAGTTTTTTGACTGCCTTAGAACACATATGAGCATGATCGAATCACATATATAGTTTTTTGTCTGTCTTAGAGTACATATGAGCATGCTATAATCACATATAAAGTTTTTTGCCTGCCTTAGAGCACATATGAGCATGATAGAATCACATATAAAGTTTTTTTGACTGCCTTAGAATACATATGAGCATGTTATAATCACATATTCAATTTTTTGACTGTCTTAAAATACATATAGCATGCTAGAATCACATATAGAGTTTTTTTACTGCCTTAGAACACATATCATTCATGACAGAATCACATATAAAGTTTTTTGCTTTGCCTGTCTTAGAGCACATATGAGTATGATAGAATCACATATAAAGTTTTTTTGACTGCCTTAGAACACATATGAGCATGCTATAATCACATATTCAATTTTTTTACTGCCTTAGAACACATATGAGCATGATCGAATCACATATATAGCTTTTTGTCTGCCTTAGAGCACATATGAGTATGGTAGAATCACATATAAAGTTTTTCTAGCTGCCTTAAAACACATATAAGCATGATACAATCACATATAGAGTTTTTTTACTACCTTAGAACACATATCATTCATGATAGAATCACATATAGAGTTTTTTGCCTGCCTTAGAGCACATATGAGCATGATAGAATCACATATAGAATTTTTTTACTGCCTTAGAACACATATGAGCACATGATAGAATCACATATAGTGTATAATTTATTTTGTTTATCAATACTGACTGTTCTTTTCTTGTGTAGGTTGCTGACGATAATCAGCGTAGCAGAGCTGAAGAGACAGATCAAGGCGATGAACAAGAAGACACACAAAATCTTGGCGATGATTAGATTAATGTGTTGAATTTGTTTTTTTTTTTTAAATGTAATTATTGAATTGTAAATAATTAAACTTGTGAATTTTAAAGTGGAACGATTAATTGTTTTAGTTTCCTTTTATATATAATTTTATGTGTACTTTGTTTTTTATTTACATGAAATATAAATTGTACAGGAAATATAAATTGTAGCGTTCTCGATATTTAATTTTTAAATTTCTTTTTCTTGTTTGCGATGGATTAGCGACAGATATATTCATCGCTATACATATAATTTAGCGATGGATTAGCGACGGCTGTAAATCCGTCCCCAAGCCGAGGTCGTCGTTTAGTACCGACGGATTTGCGACGGAATCCGTCGTTCGTTATTCCGTCGCAATTACCGACAGAACGGGTGATGAATTTATGCCATCGCCAGTTAGCGTCGAAAAAATCACGACGTAAGATATCTGTCGCTAAGCCGGTTAGCGACGGAATAGCGACGAAATTAGGTCGTCGCTAATCCATTGCTTTGTTGTAGTGGATTGGAGGTAGATATGATGGGTCTTAGCCAAAGGCACTCGGTTCAAATTAAAAATCTGCAACTTGGGTCGATCGGTAGACCTTAGTATGGGCGTTGACCTGTTTAATTGAAGTACTTTGGGCATAGAACCGAGCCAAATAATTATTACCAATTACAAAAGGGGATGGATGACAACCATCGAACAAAGATAGGAAGATCCAATCATAGGTCCTCAATAGGTTAATAATTTAGGAGGGTCTATTACATGTGGCCAAGTCCTGGGGATGTAAATGGATCGGATTCGGTTCAGATGTAGGCATTACTGAATTGGTTCTGGTCAAGACCAAATTGGGATTAGATCTGGATATGGATGAAAACAGTTAGGGATGTGAACGGTTCAGATCTGGAACAGCTAAATATAATGAGATTCAGATCGGATTTGGAACAGTTAAAAAGTGCAAAACCTTCATGCTGGATCCGATCCATTTGCATCCATATTTCCAAAAGCAAATTGAACAAGGTAGTTGGATATGAGATACGCTTTAATTAGGCTTATTCAGATTCTGTTGTAGAAGTCTAAAATTTAAAAGCCTACAGATGAATCCAACATGTTTAATTGATCAGACACCAAATCATTTACTGAACTTCATCAAGTGATGATCTGTTGATCAAATATCTGAACCAAACCCGATCCATTGAAACCCTTACCAAATGGGAATTACAGAACTCCTGTGGGCCCATGGCTCGTGGAGATATATTCACCCACGAGCAGTATCATAGGCACTGTTGGTTTTGAGATCCAATGGTCAAAATCTTGGATTCATCTGACAATTAAGCAGGTCCAACTTGAGTCATTTATGGATCCAAAAGATACTAATAGCTGCAGCAAGAATTGGATCAGTTTCAAAATTATCCACCCGCCAGTAGCCAGAATCGGATCATTCTATATACCTTCTTATGTTAGTCATATTCAAAATCTTCACAAAAATGGCATACCTGGTGCCCATGTAACATAGGTCCCAATCCACAATCCTCAATCGTATCCATGTAACTAGGAATGTCATCGAAACAGATTTTATCCAGACATCTGACTGAATTGGATTCTGTTTAGTAGCATTTGGTAAGTCAAAACCCTCTCTAATTATAATCCAACAAATATCCAAATTTGATGAATATCCGAATTCATTTATATGTAAAAAAGCAGATCTGGTACTAGTGTTTCACCATCTAAATTTGAATCCGTTTAGCCAATATCCAATTAGTCAAGTGTGATATTGGTGCACATCTGATCCAGATCCGTTTACATCCCTACGTGACAAGTTTTTTTTTAGGGGCATGTGGGTAACGAGGTTACTGGCATCACCGCAATTGGTCATGGGCTTGCTTTGCTTTCCTTTCCTTTTTCCACCACAAAACAAGCGCTGGATTGTAGGCACAGGCAAATTTCATTGAAAGTTACAAACTCTACAAGAAACAAGGATCATGAGGTTTGCATATATTTTATGCGAAGATGACAAAATTTAAATTCATGAAGTCTTCATAAAATAGATGAGAACTTCTTCATCCTTGTAAATATTGATAAATTTTTTATTTATATTTTATGAGGTTCGCAAATAAAAAATTATGCAAATATAACTTTTAGTCTGCTGGTGCAATACAATCTAAAAATCTATCTTCTTTTTTTATTTCTATAAATGATGTGATATACTCCCTTTTGGCACCATCCCTTGTTTTGGTTTAAAGAAATGTATCAAACATGACCAACTCACTGATCAAAATATGCCAAACATGATCACTTGATTTTTTTGTTGACAGTTTTACCCTTTTTGTGGCCTTACAAATTAGACACCTTGATCATGTAATTATTAGTAAAAAAACAAAAAGAAGGCATGTAAGTTGTTTCCTAAAAAATCAAACCCTTAAATCTTTATGCACAAAGGGCAAAAGTATCAAATAAACACATTATTTTTTAAAACTTGCGGTTAGCAATGATATTTCCAATAAAAGGAAGGGGCATCTACGACATTGTTCATTCTTCCTTTGACGGAGCTCCAAAGGAAATAAATAATAAAAGCATTTTAATTTGCTCGGTTTGATCTAGATTAAGGTCAACTCATTGAAACATAAATATGAAAAATTAAGCAGTCAGCTAAATGTAATAACCAAAACATTTGAATCATTTTGTAAATAGCCAATAAGTTAGACAACTGTTTGCAAATTATTCCTTTTTTTTTAATGTTGCCCCAGTATGAGGGTTTACTCCACTGATTTTTTTTTTCTTCTTTTCTTTACGAGCATGCTGGGGTTGAGGTTAGGCAGGAGAAGACTCAGGACCCTAACCAATGTATTAAAAAAGTTTTTTTTTTTTTTTGGCGATTTGCAAATGGGTCTCAACCTTTTCATCATTAGTGCAAGATAGTCCTTCGGTTAGAATTAGTGATGACAGTGGGGAACAGGGCCCCGCCCCCATCTCGATTTGTTTGGATCAGGGGATCGAGGATGAAGGACATAAAACGGGGATGAAGGCTAAAATCAAAACCCGTGCAGGATGAAGGCGGAGATGGACTTACGCTTTCCCCCACCCTGCCTTGCCTCGCCCAGACTCGCATTTGGACCAGGGATGGAGGACATGAAATGAGGATGGAGGTTAAAATCAAAACCGGTTCAAAGATGGAGATGATGATGAAGGTCAGAATTTTGAGACGGAACAAGGGTGAAGACCTTGTCCCCCGCCCCAGTCCACTGCCATCCTTAGTTAGAATACCATTAAACTAACCACGGTTAAACATTGACCACGATCTACCCCTGTCCCTTCGTTCTAAGTTGAAAATTTTTCTAACCCTCCTTCTTACATCTAAGTGTGTCAATGGGTTTGGTTTGGTTTGGTTCAGACCCAGGTGAAACCAGACTTGAACCCGCTTTTCAGGTATGGTATCGAGTCCGAATTGGGTTTAATCGGGTCCACTATAAAAAAAAATCATACCCAAACCCCATAAAAACTACATGAACCAGACCCACACCATATCCATAAAACCATAACTTTTATCATTTTTACAATGAAAAATTGCATGTCTTAATCGGAACTCTGGTCTGGTATAAAATTTCACAAACTATACTCGGGTCCGTGTATTAATCGGACCTTTGGGTCCAGACCTGGGTCTTCTTATTTATCACCACACCTGGACCCTATAAGGTTTGGTTCAGGTCGAATCCGGGTAAACCCAACCCGTTGACACCCCTACTTACACTCTAAGTTTTCCCTAATCCTCTGTTCTCCAAACCTTCTCTCTTACAACAGAGCGTCAGGGTTGCAGTGAATGGGGGTGTTGAAGATGGGATTTGGTTGGACCAGTAACTAGAAGGTTTCCCAATGCAATTTCAGCTGACCAAATGAATTGATCGACATGCTATAGTTACTGAAAACAGAGCCTTTTTCGCATGGAGCAGCTTGGTAGGGAGCGAGAGTCTGATCAGGCAGAAGCCATATCCGAAGGAGTTTGGAAACTCTGCTATACAGTGGAGTGATTATGTTGGTCAAACAGGGCAAGATTGTTGTTATCAAGCAATCCTGCTTTACTGATATACAACTCTCTGCTTTACTGATATACAGTATGTCCCCTTAAATGCCTCAAATAAAACAAGATCCCACCATAGTCAGCTGGAGGAACAATCAGTATCATCTTCTCCAGCAGTCCATACAAGAGTTTGCAGATGAACAGTGGTTGAGATAGAATTGTAACGAATATCAACAACAAACTCCTTGGGATGCCCACATCTGTTAAAGAATCGGAGTGCAAAAAAATCACCATTTCGGAGGTCCAATAGCTGTTTCCAGAGGTTGTGAGCTTCGAATCTCAGATGCAGAAAACGATGATGATCTCAACAACAATGATCAGGACGAGAAAGGGGAGGAAGTTGCACCTTTTTCTAGTACCATTTTGATAGAGAGCACCAAGGACAGCAGATGGATTTTAAAGATTTAAAAAGGAAAAGAGGTAAAAAGCGAAGGAACATCCCAAGAACGCAAAAATACAACACTAAAGAAAACTGTCCCTAACCTTTTGCAAATTGGTCATTTTATAAAGGCAGAATTGTCGATTCAAGTTACCAACCGGCTGTTAACCTCGTCGACTAATTTGCAAAGGTTAATGAAAAGGCGGCGACCAATTTGCAAAAAAACCCATTAAAAAATATGAGTCCTTTGGTTGAGAAAAGAAAAGGTGTGGGGTCACAAGCTGCACTTCTTTTCTCTTTTCTGCTTCAATCCTCCGACGCAGGTTATATGTTCCCCTGAAAGACCTACTATGGGGCTTGTATCCCCGTGTGTGTTGGCATCACTTAAGCATCGGAGTCTGATGCAATTGCAAAGACTTAAGTACTCTTTTTCGCCATTCACGACATGAAACGACAGATCGAGAAAAGGATAAAAATGTTCTTCATCTAGAAAAGTAAAAATGACAGTTCATGATCCTTTATCTAGAAAAGTGAAACGCCAGTTCGAGAACGATGTTAACTCTTCAAAGTTCAAACGTTTCATTTTCGCCCTAAGCAGTAAACTTTTGCACAATCTGCTGTAACAGAAGCTCTTTTTGTTGTTGTTTGCTGCCACCAGACCCTCCTTTGTCGTTGTTTGCTTTCATCGAAGCATCATTTCTCGTCGTCTGTTATCGTCGAAGCACCATTTGTTGTCGTTTGTTGTCGCCGAAGCACCCTTTGTCGTCGTCTGCTGTTGTCGGAGCAACCTTTGCCTTCGTCTGTTGTCGTCGGAGCACCCTTTGTCGTCATATGCGTAGTGGCAACATCGTTGCCACCATCGACTGCATCTATTTTCTGAGTGTTTCTCCTTCACTGTCGGATTACCAAAACTCGTATCGTTTTAGTGAATTTCGTGTAAGGTTTCGTTATGCAAACAAATCGATTTGTAAATCTGAATGCTAAATCTTACAACTGGTTTTACTATTCATGCTAAATAACATCTATTTTCATACTGAAATAAATCGATTTGTACCTATCCACCTTCTGGGCGTCGAAAAACAGTTAACAGGATTTGTTCTTATGAAGCAACAACGATTTATACGTTTGAAGCAGTAATGATTTAATGAAATTACCACGATTTATACTTAAGTTTGATAAATCGTACAATAATGTTTACGTATGAAGCTCAAACGTTATAACAATATTTACTTATGATGGTTGTGACGATTTATAAGTTTGAAGCAGCAACAATTTATACATTTAAAGAGTAGTGATGTGTATTTATGAACTTACCTTGATTTGTATTTAAGTTTGCTAAACCTTACAACGATGTTTACTTATGAAGCCAAATATTGCGATGAATTATAATGTTGGTGATTCTTTAACGAATGAGATAATTTATAATATTATATACTTAGCGAGGCGGTTGTAACATATAATGATACAGTTAAATTTATGTGTTGTGCAGGTTAGCAATGTCTAAAGCTCGTCAGACAAGAAATCCCCTGTCGTCCGATTTCATGATAGTTACTGAAATGATCTGTCAGTCCCATCTATATGAGCGTTATGAAATGTACCAAAATATAATGAAGATTGAGAATGATAAAGAAATAGATAAAGCGTTGAGATTATATTATGCGGATGATTATTCATCAGATATTGAGGCTGAAGAGCAAAGGAAGCATGGGGAAGAACTAAAGATGAAGAAGAAGAAGCAGAAGCAGAAGGATGACGAAGAGAAGGAAAAGCAAAGGAAGAAGAAGGAGAATGAAAAGCGAATGAAGAAGGAGGAGGAGGAGAGGGAAAGACAAAGGAAGAAGAAGGAGAATGAAAAACAAAGTCAAATGAAGAAGGAGGAGAAGATGGAGAGGGGAAGGGAAAGGCAAATGAAGGAGGAGAGGGAAAGGCAAAGAAAGAAGGAGGAGGAGAGAAAAAGGCAAAGGAAGAAGAAGGAGGAGAAGAAGAGGGAAAGGCAATGAAAGAATAGGGAGGAGAAGGAAGAGAATGAAAGGCAATTGAAGAAGAAGGAGGAGGATGAAGAGAAGGAAAGACAAATGTTGAAGATAAAAGAGGAAAAGTAAAGAAAAAAGTATTAGGATGAGGAAGAGAAGGAAAGACAAAGGAAGGAGGAGGATGAGGAAGAGAAGAAAAGGCAAAAGAAAGAGAAGAAGGACGAGAAAGATAAGCAAAGAGAAAGGAAGAAGCAGGATGAGGAAGAGAAGGAAAGGGAAAGGAAAAAGCAGAAGGAAGAGAAGGAAAGGAAAATGAAGAAGCAGGAGAAGAAAGAGAAGGAAAATGAAAGAAAAAAGCAAGAGGAGAAAGAGAAGGAAATAGAAAAGAAGAAAGAAATTGAAAAGCAGAGCATGGAGAGAGAGAATAAAGAGGAGAAAAGTGTGACCAAGGTACGTAAATTGATCATGTTTGTCACGATTTACTATGTATAGTTATTAATGTGATAGCCATTACTATGTATAACGATTACTGTGATAGCAAACTGTGATAGCGATTACTGTGAATGATTTACTGTGATAGTGATTACTGTGAACGATTTACTGTTATAGGTATGACTATATATCGATTACTGTGATAGCGATTATTATGTATAGCGAGTATGCAACAATTATTATTTATAACGATTACTGTGTATAACGACGTGTAGAAGTACAAATGAGACTAATTTTGATTTGATACGAATAATATGCTATTTTATGTTACAGAGAGGTCACAAGAGAAGTAGAGCATTAGGTGAAAAGCTCAAAGAGCGGTGTTAGTGGCATGTAGTTCTGTCATGGTATGGACAACTGAGTGAATATTTGAAGGATCGATTGCGAAATATGCACTTCGACGGCCTTCTAGACTAGCATTCTTTTGAAATATGTTGGAACACCATGAACCACCTGGTAAATAAGTAGAATAATAAGATGAACACATTCCAGTTTGATTCTTTTGAGATCACCATGACCCTAGAAGATATGGTGCAGATTACACGCCTTAAGTACCATAGAAGTGTTGTCCTATTATGGGATTCAAACTATATCGCAAGGGACAAGTGCACATCCCTTCTAGGAATATCGAAAGAGGACTAAAGGCAATGTATTTCTGGTGAAAGCATTTCCGCATCGATGAAAGTTTATTCTTTTTGTAACAAATGGGAAGGTCGGTCCGCTACATGTGCATTTAAAAGAGCTGACAAAGACTTGCGCGACTTCCTTCTTTATTTTTTTGGTCTTACTTTATTTTCTGATTTGTCTGGTTTGAGGATAAGTTACATGTGGCTGCAATTCTTGGAAGACTTAGATGAAGTTGACAACTATGAATGGGTTGCTGCTATGCTCGCACACTTGTACAATCAACTTTACCGTGTGACTAATGGTACAAAAACCATCGCAGGGTTTTAACCATTTATCCAGGTAATTGTTTATTACATATTTTATAGTTGTAGACTAAGATCATTGAAGGTTATAGTATTACTAACATATTGATTTTGTAGTCCTGATTGTGGGAGCATATTGTCACCTTGCATCCTCAGTGTGGCCTTGCAATTTGTGTTTTTCAAAGATCGGTCGATGAGCTAGAATAAATGTAAAACAATATAATGCTAAGTTCAATTTAGATGATCTGCAATTAAATGAGGTAAATGGTTTAAAATTGTTTGCAATCATTTCAACATTTATCATTCATTAGTATAAATCATTGAAATGTTTAGCATTCTTAAGTAATCATCGTTGCAAAATTTTGTCTTCGTTGAAATCGTTCTAGTGTTTAATATTTTTAAGTAATGATCATTGCGAGATTTTGTATTCCTTAGTACAAATCGTTATCTTTTTAGCATTTAACTTTCATTAGTGTAAATCGTTGTAATTGTTAGCATTCTTAAGTAATGATTATTACAGGATTTTGTATTTCTTAGTACAAATCGTTATCATAAATCGTTGTAATCATTAACTTTCTTAAGTAATGATCATTGCAAGATTTTTTCTTCATTAGTACAAAGCGTTAGCATTTTAGCATTCGTTATTGTAAATCATTGTAATATATAGCATTCATTAGTGTAAATCATTTTAATACAAGGCTCTTATTAGTAACAGTCATTGTAATATATTTAGCATTTGTTATTATAAATCATTTTAATATTTAGTATTCATTAACATGAATAATTATGTCTATACCTAAACCATAATCTCCAATATACAGGTTGTGTGAAGATTGTATGAAGATGGGGAGGATGAGGACCAAGAGGTTGTTGTTGAGATTGTGAGACTGTCTGACTGCGATATTTGGTTGTTTAGCAATTATAAAGTCGATTTTCAGCATGGTAGTCGAGTTCTCCTACAAGCTGGCTTGGGACAATCTACCCCAAAGCAACCTGTGGAAGTGAGAAAGAAGATGCAAAGTGGTGGGGCTAGGAACATGAATTGGCATGGATGCTTTAGGGAATAATTGGATAGTTGGAACAAAGAAGGTGTTTGTTCCATAGCTTATGATTATAAAGAATGACAATATGACCCAAACTATTTCAAAAAATATTGGGAACCCATGCGTTGAAATCTGAAGATTGAGAATAAGCAATGTGAAAATATTGGGAACCCATGCGTCCCTTTTGTCCCCCATCATGTCGTCTCCCAGCATAGAAAACACGTCCATCGTGTCTCTCTGGCTACAACAATGATTCTCTTAGTTGCAGTACACGATGAGGAGCAAATACATGTCTCTCCGGCTACAACAACGATTCCCTCAGTTGTAGTACATAATGAGGAGCGAACATAACTCACAAAAAGGAAGGTAGTCTCCTTCACAAGTTTGGAGATGTTGGAGAGGGAGAATAAGGAGTTACGAAAGAAGGTGAGGAATATTGGGAGACAATATGATACACTGGTAGAGATTATGACCAGTGTTTATAATAAGATCGAGAGAACCAAGAGGCTACCGAGGAAAGAGAGTCTACCAAGAAAAAGAAAGAGACAATTTGTATGTCATAGTCCATCTGAGTTGTCAAGTGCCATTGAATAAATATTATATGATTTTTTTATCCCAGTATTTATTTGTTGTAATTCTATAATTATTTGTTATAATTCTTTGTTGTAATTCTATAATTTTTTTTTGTAAAGTGACATTCTATAAATATATAATTCTATTTTTAATAAGCGTAACACACAAGTGCCATTGAACAAATCGTTGTAATGTTCAACCTGCATAAAAAAAATCGAAGAAGCATTTAGCGTTGTGTACTGCACAAATTATGAATTGCTTTTATAAGTTGTCTTCATATTGCGATTTATACAAACATTGATAAAAGGCTGAAATGATTTGTACGTAGAAAGACTACATACTATCGCGATTTGCTTGATTTTGATTGCCTTGCAACCAGTTCTATAAGAGATCACAATTTGTTTTTTAAAAAGGCATTTCATCACGATCTGTACAGCCATCTCACCAAAACCCATCAAATAATTGAGCTTTGTCTAAGCGAACGATATGTTCCATCGCAATTTACATAATGACTGATTCATAAATGGCGGAAAAGAAAAATAAATAAATCAACACGATGTTTAGACTTAGTAAAGAACAAATCGAGTTAACTTCAAAGATACAGGCGTCATTGTATAAATTACTCTAGGACAATATCTGGTATAATGATTCAAATATAGTGTACGTCATTATATAAATCGCTAGTCACTGGGAACGATAGAAGACAAATCTATCTACCAATGAAGGTCCTTATCTCTTTGCAAGTTTTTTTTGCAGCACATTTGTACCTATTGATTACACATAGACTTGTTCCCATGTGTTTCTCCTAATGTATAAGAGCTGCTTGAAGGATCTTTGGGTGGATCATGGGGAACTTTTTCATCTTTCTCTGTCTCATGCACCCTGCCACTTTTACCAAGATATGCAGTTGCCCCTTGACATCCACTTCTACCAAATATCTTAACATCAAAATCCAAATTACCATTATACTTGAGCACCAAAAAATTCTCCAAATTGCAAGGAATGACATGCGACAAATGTTGGCCAATCATTACAACCACATTCATTTACAAAATACATGAGTATTTATTTACAATACATCATGACCAATGGGTTGGCTTAGATACAATACATGACCATCATCATCAAAGAAAACAGACATCATCATCAACATCACCCCCACGTCCAAATAGTTATGTGCAATCCAGGTGCGCATGAAATCCAGCTTGCTAGTGTAGAAAACATATAAAGGTATGGATCCCAACAGGCAGAGAAGATGCAACCCGCACGACTAGCATATTTGTCATGAAGTATATCGAATATTAGGCAAATATTTTTCCAACAACGAAGTATGGTTTACGAACGATGGAAGGTCCGACAGTAGGAATAGATTAAATAGATGCTCATCAGCATTCCCCTGTCTATCATGCAGAATATTTGTGCTTGCACTGGTATGACAGCAAAGATTGAGGATGATTATGGTTGTTATATTTTGTGTAAGCTTCGATATACTTCATGACAAATACGCCACAGTTGTATGTATCATGAATATATCGATGTATCCATAGAAGATAACCATTGTAATCATCATCAAAGATTATACAGATCTTTCCTCACAGCGTAAAACAAATATAGCATTAGCATCAAACCCCATCTATCAAGCACAGGTAGAAGGAACACAAAAGAACAAAGAAGAAAGAAAAATACAAGCAGAAAGAAGAAGGAAAAGAAGAAGAAGATGAAGACGAAGGTGGAGGACAAAAAAGAAGAAGAAGTGTTGCCGCAGAAAAGAGGAAGATAGGTTAAATAGATTGGGATTTTAGATCTGGATAATGGGTCGGGTCAGGTTTTACATAGAACAGGGTTTTACACAGATCTATATTAGACTAGCTAAAGTAAAAATTGAGGTAACTTCATAAATACAAATCGATTTACAACTTGATACTAATTTAAGTAACAATTGCAAATTGATTTCACTATGATGATTTGTCCTATCACGATTTGCATTGACGAGCTGTCTATGTTAATGATTTGGTTGAGACACGATTTACACAATGGCTGCTAAAAGACGAAAAAGAGAAAAAAAGAATAAATCGACACAATGTTTATTGATAAACTATAAATCTAGTTAACTTGATAAATACATAACCCAAAGAATTTAAGTTTTATAACATAACAATATTTGTCCTATCGCGATTTGCTATTACGAGCTTTGTCAATGTGAACAATATGTCAAGAAAAAAATAAACAAATCGACATGATGTTTAGACTTAGTAAACTATAAATTGAGGTAACTTCATCAATACAAATCGACGTAACTTCATAAATACAAATCGACATCATTCACAAAGACATATCGTTGTCGCAGTAACTTCATAATTACAAATCAATCTGATTTACAACCACATTCATTTACAAAATATATGAGTATTTACTTACAATACATCATGAACAATGGTTTGACTTAGATACAATACATGACCATCATCATCAAAGAAAATAGACCTCATCATGAACATCAACCCCACGTCCAAATATGATGTGCTTTGATTGCTAGTGCAAAACGCTTCGACTGTAGTTCTCTTTTCTATGTGAACCAATGGAGAATATGAAGCTTGTACGACTGTATCATATTTGTTATGAAGTATATTAAAGATTAGGCAAATATTTTTCTAACTTCTAAGGATGATTTGCAAACGATGGAGGGTGCGATAGTAGGAATAGATCAAAGAGATGTATACAAGGAAAAGGAAGAAGGAAGATGAAGGCGGAAGAGAAAAAAGAAGAAGAAGAAGAAGAAGAAGAAGAAGAAGTTGTGTTGCCACAGAAAAGAGAAAGAATTGTTAAATAGATTAGGATTTTATGCATGGACCACGGGTCAGGTAGGGTTTTACATAGAATAGGGTTTTATACAGATCTATATTAGGGTTTTACATATACTAGGGTTTTATGAACGTATACACAAACCGACATGATGTTTAGACTTAGTAAATACAAATCAAGGTAACTTCATAAATGCAAATCGATTTACAACTTGAGACTGATTAAAGTAACAATTGCAAACTGATATAAGTAAATCGCAATAGTTTAGGGTACAGGGTTTGGGGTTTGGGTTTAGTGTTTAAGTTTTGCATCTATCTAAATTCCAAATGAATCCTACTTAATATATATATATATATATATAGTAGTTTAGATTGTGTTTGGATTTGATAAGAGTAAATGGGTCACATCCCACCAAATCTGTTTGAATATCCTATTGTGATTTGCCTATTCGAGCTTTATCTATATATGTGAATGATATATTCGCTTTTACGGACTACCTATCACGATTTACACAATGATTGATAAAACATTGAAATGATTTGTACGTATGAAGGCTACATGCTATCACAATTTACTTTTATGGGCTATGTCTATGTGAACGATATGTTTTATCACGATAGGTTCATGTTTAAGGTTTTAGGTTTTTAGGGTTTGGGGTTTAGGGTTTAGGGTTTAGGTATTAGATTTTTGGGTTTTAAGTGTTTAGTGTTTAGGGTTTTAGAATTTAGTGTTTAGGGTTTCGGGTTCAGGGTATACGGTTTAGGGTTTATAGTTTAGGCTTTGGGGTTTAGGGTTCAGGGTTTTGGGTTTGCAGTTTAGGGCTTAGGGGTTTAGGGTTTAGGGTTTTGGGTTTGCGGTTTAGGGCTTAGGGATTTAGGAGTTTAGGTTTTAGGGGTTTAGGCTTTAGGGTTTAGGGTTGTATGGTTTAGGGTTCAGGGTTTTGAGTTTGCGGCTTAGGGTTTAGGGATTTTGGGGTTTAGGGTTTAGGGATTTTGGGGTTTAGGGTTTTATGTTTTAGGGATTAGGGTTTAGGGTTTATGGTTTTAGGGTTTGAGGTTTAGGTTTTAGCTTTAAGGATTTTGGGTTTTACGGGTTTATGGTTTAGGGATTTAGAATTTAGGGTTTAGGGTTTAGGGTTTAGGATTTTATGTTTTAGGGATTAGGGTTTAGGGGGAGTTAGGTTTTAGGTTTAATGATTTTGGGTTTTACGGGTTTATGGTTTAGGGATTTAGAATTTAGGGTTTAGGGTCTAGGGTTTAGGATTTAGGTTTTAGGGTTTTGAGGTTTGGGGTTTGGGGTTTAGGTTTTAGGTTAAAGGATTTTTTGGTTTTACGAGTTTATGATTTAGGGATTTAGAATTTAGGGTTTAGGGTTGAAGATTTAGGTTTTAGGGTTTTATGTTGTAGGGATTATGATTTATGGTTTTAGGGTTTGGGGTTTAGGTTTAAGGATTTTGGGATTTACGGTTTATGGTTTAGGGATTTAGAATTTAGGGTTAAGATTTAGGTTTTAGGGTTTTATGTTGTAGGGATTAGGGTTTATGGTTTTAGGGTTTAGGTTTTAAGTTTAAGGATTTATGGGTTTATGGTTTAGGAATTTAGAATTTAGGGTTTAAGGTTTAGTTATAAATCGAGACGATATGTAAACTAGATAAAGTAAAAATTGAGGTAACTTCATAAATACAAATCGATTTACAACTTGATACCAATTTAAGTAGCAGTTGCAAATCGATTTCACTCTAACGATTTGTCATATAGCAATTTCACTCTAACTTCATAAATGCAGTCTTCAAGGTCGTACATCTGAATCATTTCCTTCCAATCAGATATAAAGGTGATCTCGTCTACGCTCTCAAGTACACACCTTGTAAACTTTTTGTCAAACCTTGCCTTGTGATTAAATATATGTCTTATGTTCTTTGCTGCATTTTTAAAAGATATGACACAAACATAGGCGATGATGTACATCTGACCATACATGAGGCACTGCAACCATAATTGTGTGATCACCAACTGTAAGTACAACTTCAGGTTGTTTTCCATTAATTGCCTGTGTAAATACTCTGAACAACCACTCAAAGCTTTCCTTGGTCTGGTCATACAAAAAAGTGCCGCCTAATATACAACTTTGTGAGTGATGGTTCATTCTGATAAACTGCGCAAATGACCATTGTTCAGTATTAATCTTCACTGTCGTATAAAAAACAAGCACATCATTGAAGCATTCATAATCTACTCTTGCCTTTGAATCTGCCCAAAACATAATCACAGCATATCCATCTTCATTCAGTTGCATTGCACTAAAGAAACCAGGGTCAATGCTTGATTTCTTCTGTAAGTAATCAACCAAGGAAAATATTTTTTCATCCTTCATGTTATCTGTCCTCTTTCTTTTCAAGTGATTTCTTAGATCTATACGTGTGAATGGTACATTCTCGCGACCACCATCTATGTGCGCACATAAATTGTATATCTTTTTTGGTGCAATACCGATGCTATCAGCTATTTCAACAATTGTAGCATGCGCTTCAGTTACTTTACGATGTGACATTAACGTAGGAGTCATAAATGAAGTTGCTAAATCATGATTATGATCACTGATTAAAGTACGAACTACATATTTCTCATTCGAAAATTTTTTTAACACCAATCTCGCTGGACATCCACATCTTGAATTTGACTTGCTCCTTATTGGATTTCCACTTGACTTCTTCCAATCTTCCTTAAAACAAACATATATATTTCTCACCACGACTCCCTGTGCATTTTTTGACCAAGAATACCTTCTAACACTGAAGCCAAGTTTTATGGCATAATCATTATAAAATTTATATGCAGCTTTCTCATTATTAAATTACATTCCTTCTACGAGAACAAAGTCAAGTGTACTATCATGTACATTCCTAGTGCCTGCACCTTTATCAAGTGTACTGTCATGATCGTCTACCTCATTATCGAATTGCATTTCTTTTGTTGGAACATTTATGTCAAGAGTGAATCCAATGCATACACCCTTCTTATCATGTGCATCATTAGTGTACATGTTCACTTCTTCAGGTGTGCCATTAGTACATGTGTTCACTTCTCCATAACTTTCCAATGATTGAGATAGATCATCTTCACTGCAACCAGATGATAAACTCACCACTGTCATAAGCAAGATATCAATTTGCGTTAGCCAGCGCATACGTTTACTACGATTTAATCAAGATGCATATAACAATAGATACCGATAAGGTTAAGCAAGTCAAAGAAATGATTGAATAAATCACAATATAAAAGCAACAATGAATTGTTATTTGCTTATACTATGCATCGAGTTGTTATTTACCATGCCAATCAAAGAAACGATTTGTCGTATATATGTGTTGACGATAGCGATTCACGTGACATCGATTTAATTATATCTACGACATTGTGAAGCGATTTCAATAAAATCGCTAAATGAGCAATGATTTGAATACGAAAATCGCCACCACAAGCGCGCAACAATATATTTCTGCACGCACATGTTTTAAAATTCTTTCTATAAATATCTTACAAATCGATACTAGAAAATATATAATATCTTATAAATCGATATACATATCACATAATATATTACAAATCGACACTACAAAACACATAATGTCTTACAAATCGATATACATATTGCAAAATATACTACAAATCAATACGAAAATTCAGCATAATAGCTTACAAATCGATATTAACAAACAAAACAATATCTCATAAATCGGTAGTATATTACTACAACCACGATTTGCGATACATTGCATATACTGAGTGAATGGACGATACCAGATGTGGTAGAAATCATTTCTCGCATCTGTAAACAAGTCCCAACGTCTTACAAATATCTTTAATTTTCAAACCATCGAAAAAACAAGATTTACCTGCAATAACAAAACAATTCCTTAATGGTACTCACGATGACATACGTTCTTCAACAATAGCATCATGACATGAAAAGGTACTCACGACGCCTTAATGGCACTTGTTGGAATGTTTGTGCGTCATTGTTTTTTTTTATACTGCCTAATGAAAACGAAGAAGAAGAGATGACTGTAAAAAAAGATGGCCGACAAATGCCCCTATGACGCTCACCAATGATCGAACCAGTCGATCGATTTATAGTTATCTCCACAAGGTAGGAACGAACCTGAGAATGTTCTGTAACACAAGGCAAGAACGAGAAGGCGGCAATATGTTGTAACACAAGCTGAAAACCAAGGCGAGAACCTGAACTCGAAACGACGGTAAAGGATGCTCCGACGACAACAGACGACGATAAACAACAGACGACGATAAAGAGTGCATCGTCAAAGAGAGCGTCTGTTAGTTAACATCATCATACTTTATGGATGGAGGACATTTTTATCTTTTTTTCAACTATTATTTTTTTTTTTTATAAAAAACATTTTTATTCTTTTCTCGAATAATTTTATGACGAAAAAAAAATACTTCAGTCTTTGCGACCATACGGGACTCCAATACTAAGTGATGCAGACACAAATCGGGATATGAGCCCTAACTGGCGCTCATTTGGATCCCCAAACACGTATGCCTCTTCCAAGGGGAACACGCAACACCCTCCCTCAATCCTCTCTTTCACTCACTTCTCTTTGGATTGACCACCATGAAAGCCCAACTCTCTCAAATATGTATATATATACACCACAAACACCGTCACTTCTCCTGCGTCGTCTACAAGGACATATAACGAAGAGCAGATCCAGTGCTCGGGGAGAACACTTTAACAGATGGCGTCCGCTGTACCGTTCCCCTACACGGAGAGCCAGCCGTCGGCGCCGGACTGGCTCAGCAAAGGCGATAACGCGTGGCAGATGATGGCGGCCACTCTGGTGGGCCTACAGAGCGTGCCGGGGCTGGTGATCCTATACGCAAGCATAGTCAAGAAGAAGTGGGCGGTGAACGCCGCGTTCATGGCGCTCTACGCCTTCGCGGCGGTGCTCATCTGCTGGGTGGTCCTCTGCTACCGCATGGCCTTCGGCGAGAAGCTCCTCCCGTTCTGGGGGAAGGCCGGCCCCGCGCTCGGCCAGAAGTTCCTCATCGAGCGCGCGAAGCTGCCGGAGACCGGCCGGTCCGAGGGCTCCGTCAAGATCCCCATGGTTGAGCCCTTCTTCCCCATGGCTTCATTGGTTTGGTTCCAGTTCATGTTCGCCGCCATCACCATCATCCTGCTCGCTGGGTCCGTGCTGGGGAGGATGAACATCAGGGCGTGGATGGCCTTTGTGCCCCTCTGGTTGATCTTCTCCTACACGGTTGGGGCGTTCAGCCTTTGGGGTGGTGGGTTCCTCTTCCAGTGGGGGGTCATCGATTACTCTGGTGGGTATGTGATCCATCTCTCCTCTGGCACTGCTGGGTTCGTGGCCGCTTATTGGGTAGGATTCCCAATCTCTCTCTCTCTCTCTCTCTCTCTCTCTCTCTCTCTCTCTCTCTCTCTCTCTCTCTCTCTCTCGGGTGTGTTGCGATGTTTATCCCCAATATTTCGATAAGTTGAGATACTGAATTATGCTCCAGAATTCAAATTTCCAACATATCCCAGCGTTCAGGATATGTGGGTGTATTTGGACACACCTCTCTCTCTCTCTCTCTCTCTCTCTCTCTTCTCTCTCTCTCTCTCTCTCTCTCTCTCTCTCTCTCTCTCTCTCTCTCTCTCTCTCTCTCTCGGGTGTGTCAGACTGTCAGGACTCACAGACTTATCCTGAAATTTTGGATAAGTTGGAAACTTGGGATGCTGAATTGTGCTCCATAATGCAAAATTCCCAACTTACCCGAGTGTTTCAGGATATGCGGATATATTTGGAAAGGGAAGAATCATAAGAATGGCGTGCACCTAATATGGTCTCTTTTTAACATTCCAATTGGCTCTATTTGAATCAAAAGCACCATACCCCATAAATTTCTGACAAACTCTTTTCAGGATCACGGCTTATGACTCAAATTAAACCATCTTGGATGTTAAAGAGACGTTCCTAATTTTATTCCAAGGCTTGTGTGTCAAAATGAACCGCCGACTATCAAGAGATGTTATTGTTATTTCAATTGTGT
The DNA here is from genome assembly GCF_984573655.1 of Nuphar pumila. Lineage (NCBI taxonomy): Eukaryota > Viridiplantae > Streptophyta > Magnoliopsida > Nymphaeales > Nymphaeaceae > Nuphar > Nuphar pumila. The sequence goes on from NC_143251.1 coordinate 133,792,004, forward strand.
GGTAAAAAGAAGGTTTTGTTCTTTGGGATTTTGCACATCCTTGATTCTTTTTTAGCTTTTAAGGTGATGATTTTTCTTTATTGGTTATTGATTAGTTTGTGCATTTAATTTTGGATGATTGGTCTTTTATGTAGGTTGGGCCAAGATTGAAGGGTGACAAAGAGAGGTTTCCACCCAACAATGTGTTGCTTATGCTTGCTGGAGCAGGGCTGCTATGGTTGGGCTGGTCCGGCTTTAATGGTGGAGCACCTTATTCTGCTAATGTCATCTCCTCCATTGCTATCTTGAACACAAATATATGTGCCGCTACGAGCCTTCTTGTTTGGACGACTCTTGATGTTGTCTTCTTCGGAAAACCTTCGGTGATCGGTGCTGTTCAGGGGATGATGACGGGCTTAGTGTGTATCACCCCTGGTGCAGGTAAAAACACCACAAAAAAAAAGAAAAAGAAAAACTGGTCATGTTGTTTGGTTATGCAAGATCAACGGCATCCAAGGTGCCATGGATAGTTTCTGCCGAAAGTTCCTTAGATCCAATCTGCTGTCCTCGAGGTTCACACTCATGTCTCCATGCTGACAGCCCAAGCACCTTGCCATTACAAGAACCAATTAATGGCCCTTTAGTGAATCAATTTCAATTACCACCTACCCGCTGGACATTTAATTATAAAACCTAGCCCCTGGTCTGCTTATCAAGGGACTCTATGCATTTCATGCATTTTTAAACTCTTCTATTACTCTAAACCTTTCTGTGCTTTTAAATATTCACCATGAGATCTAGGCCTTACAATTCTATTAAAACTTTGTTATTTTACTGACATTGATGTAGGGGTGGTTCAATCATGGGCAGCCATACTAATGGGGATACTGTCAGGAAGTGTACCTTGGGTCACCATGATGATTCTGCACAAGAGATCTGCGTTGTTGCTGAAGGTGGATGATACCTTAGGAGTGTTTCACACTCACGCTGTTGCCGGTTTGTTAGGCGGCATTCTAACCGGCCTGCTTGCAGAACCAGTGCTCTGCAGGATGCTCTTTCCTGGCACCAACACAAGGGGTGCCTTCTATGGAGGTGAAGGCGGCATCCAATTGTTGAAGCAGTTGGCTGCTGCTGCTTTTGTCATTGCTTGGAACATTGTGTCTACCACACTCATCCTTCTCTTTATAAGAATCTTCATGCCATTGCGCATGTCAGAAGATGAGCTCATAATTGGTGATGATGCAGTTCATGGTGAAGAAGCTTATGCTCTGTGGGGAGATGGGGACAGATATGATGTAACCAGGCCTGAGGTTTACCCAAACGGCGAAATGCAGACATGGGTAGCTCATAGTCCTATGAATGGTGCTAGAGGTGTGACCATACAATTGTAAGCTGTGTTCATAGTTGTTGGATATAGAATCATGCTCATATCCAGTTCTGACTGCGATTCTGTTAGTTCCTGTGTGCTTCTCTTTGAAAGTCATACAGTTTCATGTTATGCCTTGAGAGAATACATGGTGTATAATGCACAGGAATTTTTCACATGGGCAGGAGATTATGTAGATCTTTGTAAACTCAACCCGTTTTAGCCATTAGTTCTCTTTGCTGTTGTTAGAGTGTAATTTCTCAAAATAAATAAAATTAAATCTTTGTTGAGTTATGTGGTTTTCAAACGGATTAGGCTGTGATAGTTGTGATGGCTTCCTTTCTGGGCATAGTAATGAAAGGTTGATTGCCAACCAATATATCAGATATTTCATATCTGACTGAGTTTGCATGTTTTGGAAGATATGATGAAATCTTTCTCACTAGCGTTTTCTTTCTTGGCATTCAAGCGTTCCCAAATCCCAACACCCCTCAGACTTAAGAGTTAAACTACCACCAGCATTTTCTTGTGGAGAACCAATGCTCCCTATTGTGAAACATTGTTAAAATTTCCAATAGTTTTTTTTTTTTGATAACCAAAAAACCACCTCACTCATCAAGTTCGTTAACATAAAACCCCAAAGGCAGTACACCCAGCTTCGGCTTAGCCATAAAGACACTAACCCCTCGGTTTCAAACTCATAATATATCTTGTCAATTTGGTGACATTTATGAGAAACCCCTACCAGATGAGAAAAGTCTGCCGCGATATTGATGCAGTGAACAGAGGGATCACTCTTGAACCCTGCAGAAATAGATACTCTAAAGCTGCTACGAAATTATGGTACTGAGAAAAGACAGGAAAACAATAGAAAATTGCAGAAAAGGTAACCAAAATTCATTAACAATTCATCATTAACTATCTCTCTTATTTTCAACGATTGCACATAGCAAACAAGAAAAGAGAAACCTTGGAAACTCTAATCCTAATATGGATCTAAGATAAATTCCAATCTCAACTAAGACCCCAACAAAATCCGATATCCAACTAAATAATTAAAAAACACAAATAATCAGGATGGATACTAATGGACCAGTGTTGTGAGAGGCGTACCCCTCAGTACCTAAAGCGTATGCTTCAGAGGCGAAGCACACGCTGAAGGTACTGAGGCATTGCAGTGATGCGCCTAAGGTAAATATAAAAAAAGAAATCTGATTATGAGCAGATGGGGTTTCAGCTTTCCAAATCTGATCATTAAACAAAGGTCGTTCTGATGCAGTCGAATACGCATTAAATTCAATCCATTAACATCCCTACAAAAATGCCACATATTTTTACAATATTTTAGATATACCTCAGAGGCGAAGCGCAGGCTCAACGCCTCGCTTCGCCTCATCGCATTTAACAACCTTGTAATGGACCAGACCCTATGAACCAATTAGTGTCTTGCTCCCTCTCCTACATCAGCTATGCAAGATAGGTTTATTGAAAGAATGTTGGAATGTTTCACACTAGGGAAAGAGATTTACATAGAAACAGGGGTTTGAATAATGAACAGCCCTACTTGCTTCTAAGAGCCAATAAACCCACTTCTTATGGACAACCAACAACATGCCCTAGTGTGAAACATTCTTAAAGTCAAAATAAGAATGCTTTGGGCTCTTGAAAGCAATATGTCTATTAATTATTTGTCGTCATCCAACATAAGAAAACTCTAATGATACTGCAACAGATGGAAGTCCAAGGATGCTTTTGACGTTAATTGGGTTAATAGCTACTTTATTAATTTTGGATACAATTAAGTGGCTTTGGCTTTCATTTTCTTTATTCTACTTTTTGTGTTGAAGATTTGAAGTTGGTAGAACATCTTCACATACTTGACGTGCATTGACGCAGAGGGATAGCCCTCGTGGTTAAAAATGTTTGGAGTGCAATTATTCAATTCATTCAAGTTCACCAGGCATCATATCAAAGGGAAAATTTCAAAAAACACAGCTAACTTTTACCGATGATTTAAGAGCATGCCATGTCTTCAAAATTGTTAAAAGCACCAACTTTTCATGGATTTTAAGTTTAGTTCCATTAATGGTCGGTTTGTGTAGAGACAGGATCAGGTGCCATCACATGGCACACTTTGAGTGTGCAGGCACATGGCTTCCCTCCATCTTGGCTGACAGTCTGTCAGTTGTGGGGCCCAAAAGCAGATAGAGGGCAGAGGTGCAGAGGCACACTCAAAGTGTGTCATGTGATGGCACCTGATCCCGACTCGTTTGTGTGTCACATAACCGTGAAGGCAGCTTTTTCTATGCGGTCCACATCGCAGATTTTTGGTGCATGCAAACAAAAAAAAACTCCTCTCCGTGCTTAAAATTTTCTGCTCACCATTTGGTTTTCACCCTGCACCCACATTTAGGGCACGTTTGAAAGTGAGAAAATAGTAAGAAAATTGAAAGTAGGAAAGCAAAAAGTACATCAGTAAAACCTGTAAAATTTTAAGAGAAAATAAATAAAGGAATTGCTTTATTTCAAGTTAAAAATATGTTTTTATATTTGATGGTCAATTTAGTGTGTTTTATATGTTTAATTTGATTTTTTTGACAAAGAAGGGTAAAATGGTCATTTTGAATCATTGTTGTAAATAAAATATTTTTAAATTATTCAATTTAATCATTTTAAGGAGTCACAAAAATATTTAGGTGTTTTTGAGGGATTTCGAACTTAACGAGATATATTTTAATAGTTCTCAAAATATTTTCATAAAAAGGGTATTTTGGTCATAACATTATTCACAAGAAATATTTTAATTAAATCAAATATTATTTGGAACCAAACTTTCATCTAAAATAAGGCTGATATTCGCTAAATAGACTTAGTTTAGTTTTATTTTTATTTTTGCTTTAATTTTAGGTTTTATTTCTTTTATCTCTTTTATGATCCTTGGGTCGGGTTTGAATCGGATCCAAACTGGGCCCAACGTCTTTATACCTGTAAATGCCCTAACACGCAAAACCTTAACGAAAACCCCCATTCTCATTTTCGTTTCATTTTTATCCTCTCCCATGCAGCCACCTGAGTCTTCTTCTCTTTTTCCTCCCTCGTCCGCACGACACTGGAGTCGTGCCATCGCCGACCTCCGCCTCTTCCTTCCTTTTTTCCCATCCTTTCTTATTCTTCTTCTTCTCCCTCAACCCTCATTTCTCTCTGCTGCCACCCCTCGACTGTGCTTTTCTTCCCCTCCATTTCCTTCTCCTCAGTTCACCTCCACCCGATCGATGCCTCCTGGTCTAGACCGACGACCTCGTTATCTGGTCCTCCAACTCCAATTTCTTTGATATCTACTGATTGAGAGGGTTCGACCTCGATTTCAGGCTCAACGGTGATCCCAAACTCGTGTTGCAGGGCTTCAGGCAGTACCTCTACTATGGTCTCGTTCTCACCTCACCCTTCCTGTGCAGCAGGCCAATAGCCTCTGTTGCGTCTCCTCCACCCCTGACGCCGGAAGCCTGGTAAGACACTATACCTAGTTTGTTTTGTTACCTTTTCTTCTTCTTTCTTCTCTATGATTCATGTACATTGCATAGGTCACCTGTTATCGATTTTCTCTTTATAGCATGACCAAATTAGTTTTTCTATAACTGCTCTTTTCCTTTCTTGGTCGAAGATACCCATCCACATTCTCTGTAGTTAGGCGTGTTTGCCTCGACCGAGTGACCCTAATTAGGGCTTTTTCGATTTTTTTGCATAAACCCCTACTTAGAACCCGAGCCCCAACCTATCAAGATCATTTTCTTTTTATGTTGAATTACATATATGTATTAAAATTGTCTTTCTATTTGCTGTTTCTCTTTTTTTTATGCTAGCCGAGTCAGCATAGCCCACGCACTTGATTCCTGACATTGGAAATCGTGCAGGGCTGTCATTACGCGACAACAATAGTATACCTTGCATTTTAATGGCAATTTTATGTTGGTTTTCCCATTGCGGTTCATATTCTCAAAGGAATACAAAATCTTCAACAAAAACTAAGAACCTCGGTTTGACGCCCCCCCCCCCCCCCCCCCCGAGGTGTGGGAAGGTACCATGACATAGGCGGTGAGGGAGGGGACGCCCGTCCCCTCCAGTTTGCGCCTTTGTCACTCTGCAGGTTCGACCTGTTGTGGCCATGGCTTAGGCCACGACAGTGGTCAGCAATGGCCTGTGTGCCACTATGCTGGTGGCTTAGTGGTGCCCATGGCTCATTTAGGGTGGCACCACCGACAAAGGGGGTTGGCGATGGGTCATGGTGGCCTTCGGGTGAGAATACCAGAGAGGTAAAGAATAAGGGAAAACCAAAATACAAACTTGGTGTGTGTGTGTCTGTGGGGGGGGGGGGGGGGGGGGGTGATGCATTTCATAAGGTTTGAAATGAAATGAAAAAGGGTCGGGATTTGGATTAGGTGTGGGTCCGATTGGATCCCAATCCAATCTAAGTATTTTGGGTCATGGGTTGGATCCTAATAAGATCCAATCCACGTGGATTGAGTATGGTGGAGTTGTGGATTGGATCCAATCCCAACTCATTTGGTTTAGGGGTGATTTGAGTCTTGGGTTTAGTGAGATCTATTTCGATCTCATTAAGCCCAAAACCAATTGATTACTTTATATATATATATATATATATATATATATATATATATATATATATATATATATATATATATATATATATATATATATATATATATATATATATATATATATATATATATATTCATTTGGGTCCCAAGTGAATCAAATCCTATTTAGTTTAATGAGATCCATTTGAGTCTCAAATGGATCCAAAATCTTATTTATTAAGTGAGATCCATTTGGGTTTTCTAAGTTACTTTTTATTTAATGGGATCCATTTGGGTTTCTAAATGTATCCAAAAATACTTTTTATTTAGAGAGATCCATTTGGGTTTTCAAATGGATCCAAAATACTTTTTACTTATTGGGATCAATTTGGGTTTTCAAATGGATCTAAAATACCTTTTACTCATATGATCCATTTGGGTTTCCAAATGGATCAAAGAATTCATTCTACAAAGTGAGATCTATTTGGGTTTCCAAATGGGTTTAGAGTACTAGTGAGATCCATTTGGGTCTTTCAAATGGATCCAAATCTTATTTTGCTTTGTGGCATTCATTTGGAAATTGATCCAAATCCCTTCAATGTCTGGTTTAAACACTAATATGGGTCTAAACCTTACCCAAACTCATTTGATTTGATCCAAATCATACAAAGATCCATACAGAGTGGATTCGAGGTCTCATAAACCAATACAAATTTGTTTGAGTTCATATTCCCTCCCAGGTCCAAACTTAAAAATTCAACTTCGGATTGGGTCCACCAACTGGATCCAATCCTGAACACATGGTTTGATTAATCTGGATCTTACCTGAGATCCAGATCTTGATACTTCATTCAAAACCTCATAAAATTTCCTAATTAAATACTTAAATAAACATAATTGACAAATATATAAAAGTTACTGATTTCATAAAATCAATAATCAAATAATTTTAATTAAATATTAAGATATTATTGATCATTAATCACCAAATAATTATTCAAAAAATACTCGAATAATTCCTGCTAAAAACCTAAAAAATTGCATGTATTACATCTCAAATAAAGCATTGTTAGTTTTCACCCAGGGAAAATGATCCACTTGCCATGAACATCATCAAAATGAGAAGAAAAATCCATATTAACAGAAATTCAGAGAAAAAAAGAACCTGAACGAACCAAGGCTATTAAAGTTGAAAAAGCAAGATAGGTCCAAAACAAGGAATATGATGAACTAGACTACAACCCATGGGGTGAATCTCAAGTGTCAGATAGAGGAAGAAAACTTCATAGGCCTCAAATATTCTTTCTGGCCTAGTCTCGACCTTAATTAGATTAGAAAATCAAATCTCTAGAAGACGTAGCATGAAACCTCAACATGAATATGGACAAAAGGAAGTACACCCTGGATAACTTTTTACCCCACGGGTGGGAAGATTATGCATAAGATACTCTTCCGAAAATTCACAAGTTTAGTGAGAAGGAAGACCAAAGAACTTACATGGCCCTATTCGTAAAAGGTTCCCCCAAGTATCACAATAATGACTCAAGGTTAATCAATTGGTTCTCTACAAGTTTGAAAGGAGAGGCATTAGAATGATTTGTCACCCTGAATCTCTAACATGTTAAAAGATTCAAGCATATCATTAATCTCTTCATGGAGAGGTTTCAATATAATTATGGAGCAATACCAAACATAAGTCAATTGTATAACTTTATCAATCACTACCTATGTAACAAAATAAAAGAGCCTGTCACACACCTACAGTCTCCCATGATCATTACTGATAGCTTCAACCAAACCTTCAGGAGTCTGATTAGCATGGATCATGTAGAGAGTTTCTCTGAGCTTATTTAGAAAACCATTGCCTTTGAAGTCAATATCAAGCATGAGGCGTATGAAGGACTTCTTAAAAATTGACAATGTTGTGAAAATAGTATAATCTCTCTAGGGCCAAACCAATGCAATAGCCTCATTTCTTTGATTTTCAACCATGATGATCTACTCAAAGGAAAAACTCTTTCAACAAAAAGATTACAAGGCTACCTTCTGATTGGCTTTTGTTTTCCTCCCACTTTTGATTGGCCTTGCAGGTTTGTCCAGTTTATGCACTAAAATCTATTTCTTCAAATTATGCTGCAAATATCTATGAAAAAGATAAAGGTGATCATATTCTCAAACAAAAGAGACTAATCAATCATAGCCTATCCTAAAGATTTTTTTTCAAAAAACAAAAATCTTTTTCGGGATGTTTAAAAAGCCTCCTTCAAGAAATACAGAGTGAAATATCCTAAGGAGCTAGTGACTCGAAATCTAACTTCAGAGTGAAATATAAGGCAAGTCGATAGAAAGACCAAGGTATTTTAATCCGATAATGGTCTCACGGGTCTATAAGGATGAATTATGGAGGCACGAGATTATCATCAATGCATAAGTGTAGATCTTTTGGAAACTTACCTAGGTAACCAACTCTCCAATAAAATAGTTACATGTTGAATATCTTTAATACTAATCTACTTCATACATTGAGCTCTAAAAGGCCTTTTTCATACCAATAGTAAAAACAATAAAAAATCTATGAAAAAATCTAATAAGAATAAAAAAATACAAAATGAATAATGCATTAAAAAAGAAAAAATAAAGAGAGGTGCACTTAGGCTAACACTTGCACTAGGTTTGTGGTGTGATGGCAGATTTTGATCATATGATTGTCTTACGAGCAGAGATCATAATAGAAAAACATGTGCTAGGAGAAAACTGCTACTTACCTCTCGGCCTAAGATGACGTGGTAGACTCTGGTCATATGAGAGGCAAATTTTGAATAAAGCATGACATTTCTCTTAGAGTGGGTAGTCATGAGATCCATGATTGTTGGGTCTCAGGTTAAAGGATGACAAAAGTGAAGAAGCTTTATTTTGAGCTTCAAAAAGTCTCCAAAGAAATTATCTAAGGGGTGAAAAGTGCATCTAAATGCATTCTTGTCAGCTCTAATCCATTAGAATTCAAGTTTTAGTGAAACCATTAGGCCTAACAAAATGTTTTGAGACTTGATTTTATATCCCTATAACTAATTACTTAAGCCAATCTAAAATGGAAAAAGAAAATTCTCAATTAAACAAAGTAGAATTGTCTTACATCAACTCATAGGAAAGGGAATTGGGACAATAGAATCTCATGCATAAGGATGGTTTGGTGGAAAACTTTTGGAAACATCTTTGAAAAAATTCATTTTTTTCCTTCCTCCTACTTTATTTCATTCTGAACCTTCAACATGTCTAAGTTTTTGGAAGAGAATTGATCACATGAAAATATTCAACATTAGATATATTTGATGAAAGGATGAAACAAAGAAATTCTAGTGCATCAGATTGAAAAAGCTTAGGCTTGGAACTCTTATCTCCCAAGCCTATATGACAAGGGAGCCTTGTGCAAAGATTTTAAAGTCTCAAACTTTATGAGAAGATCAGATTGGCAGCCATGGCTAATGAGCCTACACATGTCTTGTCCTATGAAGACTTCTAATTCAAGGCAGAAACTAGCAAGCAGTTTGGATAATTGATCCTAAAGGTAACTATTTTCTTTAGGTAGATTTTCATGAGCTTATCCAAAATGTGGATAATTGATCTAATCTCGCAATCTCTTTTTGAAACCACAAGCTTATATAAAACTTTGAATGTCATGTTTCAAAACTATTTTGCAAAGGGGCACCAATCAACCCTTTCCTCTTTAGCATAAAAAAAGATCATTTCATCTTTAAAAACTGGCCTGACCTCATTCAGCAGGACCCAAACGGTTTCGATAATCCAGTTTATCATTTCAAAACTAATTTGACCTCGTTCGGTGAGACCCAAGCGATCTTGGAAACCTAGTTGGTTTTCAAAAATTGGCTCGACATCTTTCAGAGAGACCATAACCAAAATGATCTCAACAACCCAGTTGGTTTTTAAAAGTTGGCCCAACCTCATTCGACATGACCTAACTGGTTTTGGCAACCCAGATCTCTTTTTAAAATTGGTTTGACCTCATTCAGCGAGACTCAAATGATCTCAGCAACCCAAATCCTGTTACAAAACTGCTTGGCCTTATTTAGAGAGACCCAAACGGTCTTAGCAACTCAATTCCCTTTTCAAAACTATCTCAACCTTATTCGATGAGACTCAAACGATCTCGACAATCCAATTGATTTTAAAAAATTGACCTGATCTCATTCAGTGAGACTTAAATAATCTCGGCGACAAAGTTTCTTTTTAAAACTGACTCAACCTCATTTGGCGAGACCCAAATTGTCTCGACAACCCAATTAATTTTTAAAAACTGGCCAAACCTCATTCAGCAAGACCCAAACGATATTGACAACCCAAATTTCTTTTGAAAACCGGTATGATGCTCAATAAGATTTTACACAATCTTGAGGCATAGTAATTCATATCATTCCATCATCTGTGGGTGTATTTATTTTATAAATCAAATTATATTCAATTAATGACAATGAGAGACATCTATAGATACTCAATTTTTAACTATGCCCAAGTACTAAAATATTCTTTTCAGGTTCTCCAGCTAGCGCCAAAATTCTAGGTCATTTCACATACCCCAGCTTAGGAAAATCTTGAAAGATAAGCATCAACCTATAGGATTTTAGAAAAACCCTAAAAATATACAAAACACCCAAACTAACATAAATCCCCAATTTTTTCTTACAAATGCCAAAATCATTTTGTTGTCTGTATTTGGGACGACAAAAGTTTTTGTCGTCTAACTTGTGGACAACAAAGATTTTTTATGTTATAGATTGTTGATGAAAAAAAAATTGCCATTAATTTTTGGACGACAAAAGTTTTTGTTATCCGGTGAAAATTTTGCTCATTTTTTGGTTAGACTACAAAAGTTTTTGTTGTCCCCATAACAAATGGGAAAAAATTTTGTTATCGGTTACCCCAAATATCCAGATAGGCTCTGAGCCTCATCCTTATCCTTTATCCCAACCTCCATGCACACTTTAAACATGAAATCCTCAGTGAAAAACCTCCAAATAAGATATGGATGAACTTAGATCTATTTGGCATGGATCCAAATCCAAAGCTCGATGATCCATAATTCATTTTTAAAGCCTGTAAATAGAGGATGCCCTTTAGAACCCCACCCATCAAAGACATTCATACATAAGTGTTGACCCTAGAGAGAAGAGATTCCCTAATCCTGTTCTCACTCTCTCTTTCTATGGCCACAATCTTGAAACCCTATACGAAGGTGCTGTCATATTTATTCTTCACACCATCACAGATCACCATACACGCACCGGGAGGGGTAAATGAACACTAAGTCTTAAAAAGGTAATATCTGAATCCATTAAGTTATTTATGATTTAATTTTGTTTTATATTAAATTTTCATTATATACTATACAAGTACTTATGTACTCTCTTAATCTTAAAGAGCATGTCATATCATTTAGTCGGGAGTTTGAACTCTAGATCTAGATTTTACTAATAATGGATTATGTAATTATAGAATCTTGGTATGGTTTTTCTTGTGAAAGATGTGGTCAGAGGTACAAGTAAATAATGATAAAACACATACAAGTTTAGATTTAGCAAAAAGTAGCTGTACCTACATTTTTTTTTAAAGTGTGAAGGATATTTAGGAGATAAAACTTTCTCTCTCTCTCTCTCTCTCTCTCTCTCTCTATATATATATATATATATATATATATATATATATATAGGCCCCCACCTGGATGATAGGAGGCAAAACCTGGTTACGAAAAACTAGGTTTTATATCAAAACCAGGTTTTTGGCAAACCTGGTTAACCAAAAACCAGGTTTTTAACCTGTTTGGTGACCAAAAAAGATTTTTGGCTATTATAAATAAATAAATAACAAGGCCGGCCAATTTTCAGCCAGCCACCAGGTGAGAAATGGCTGGGATGGTATAACCTTGCAAGGGCGGCACCTCCCAGCCATTTTACAGCTGGTGGCTGGTTGGAATATCAAAAACAATATATATATATATATATATATAAGTTCAGCTGTTTTTCGACCACCCACCGGCCAAGAACAGGGCAGAGGTTGCTTCCGACGGATGGTGAAAATAGCCAAATGACTTAAAATCAACAAAGAAAAAGAAACAAAACCACGGACCGTTTTTCGGCCACCCATTGACTGGGAAAAGGCGGATTTGAAAAAATAAAAAAACATTTTGAGCCAGTGACAATTGTTGGACAGAGATCAAGTTGGGAGGGCTCTCCCCGAAAAAAAAGGGGGGTGGGGGCAGCCTTTTTCCACTTGGCCAACTTTTGGCTTCATCCAAACAGTGCCAAGTTTTGGCTAAAACCTAGTTTTGGAAAAAGAAACTAGTTTATGACTTTGAAAATCATCCAAATGGTACTATATAGGAGCTAGTAATAAGAAGGATGATGGTCTACCCACCTATCCTGTACTTCAAAGTTCATATGTACACTTATTTTTACCAAATCTAATTGTACGGATGCAATCTCCATGGTCGAAAACTATAAATAGACTCCTAGATCAAACTTTTTTATTTATGCCCGTAAGATTTTATAATGATCTAAAAAGCAATGATTTTGAAAATTTTCTTTACAAAATCCTACCTGTACGTCAAAAAGATTTAATCTAAGAATCTCTTTGTAGGTTTTTTAGGACCAAAAAAATACATCTGCATACTAATTTTGAAGGAGAGGGTGAGTGAGAACCCCCTAGTTGAAGCTCATAGGGAGAGCTAATTTTGACCAAATCTGACCTTATAGATGTGTTAAGCATGGTCAAAATAATTAGATACCTTTGGATCATAAATTTTCAATGTAAAACTATGTTTTTTTAGGTTTGAAAATTTAGTATATTATAGGCCGTTTATTTTTTGACCCCAAATTTGACATATTCATTAGAAAAACATAATCCAAATGTCAGTTTCTACCAGAGTTACCGGAAGCGCCTAGCTAAAAGGGGAAGCGCGCTTCCCCGAAGCGCGCTTCGGAAGCGCGAAACGTCGCGCTTCCGAAGCGTGGGGGGAAGCGTCCCCCTTTTTTGGGAAGCGCGCTTCCCTTTAATGGGGGACGCGCTTCCCTTTAATGGGAAGCGCGCTTCCCCCACGCTTCCCCAACGCTTCCCCCACGCTTCCCCTCGCTTCCCCCACGCTTCCCCCTCGCTTCCCCTGTTTTTTCAAATTTTTTATTTTTTATTTTTATTTTTTTCGCTTCCCCCTCGCTTCCGAGACGCTTCCTGGGTCGCTTCCGAGACGCTTCCTAGGTCGCTTCCGAGACGCTTCCTGAATCGCTCCTAAGTGGTCCCACGCTTCCTAAAATTTTGAAAGTGCCTCGCTTCCCGCTCCCGCTTCCCGTATCGCTTCCCGCTACCGCTTCCTCAACTGGCAACCATGGTTTCTACTCAACTTAATATGTAGATCACTTCTAAAGGGTCAGATGTGAAAAAAACTAAAAAAAAAATGGAAAATATTATATATTTTTCACTAAGGGTTCCTTATTCTGTAGGTAACAAACATTACCTATATTATATATAAAGACTATATATTATATATATATATATATATATATATATATAGAGAGAGAGAGAGAGAGAGATGAGTGTGTCATCAAAACTTTGAGTGTTTGATGATATCAAACTCTTTTTCACAGTTGATAGTGCAAGATCAGCACCAGAAAATATCATTTTCCACCCAGACCTTTAGCAGCGGTCATGACCTAAAGGTCAAATCAACGTAAAATTAAAACAAAAAAGTGGATGTGCCCAGCGCGTCCAACCTTATTCCTTTCTATCTCTATCTCTCTCACACACACTTCTTAGATTCAATCTTAGCAACATGCAGCTGATTGAAATGACCTAAACCCTTGAAAGTGACATTTGAACAATTATTTATGATTTCACATAAATTAAAGTGTTTTATAATTTACCATCATTGCAAGATCAGTACCTTTAATACACATTTGCAAATTTTGTAGTATTAATAATGTGGTTTTAAGAGCAAAACTCATCTGCTAAAAGAATTGTTATTAAAAATATAGAAAATTTTCCAACGTAGGCAAATAATCATAAGAGTAAGAAAGTTCGTACTGCACTCAAAACTAGACATTTCGTATGCTCAATGCACTTCATAATATAGAAGAATGGACTTGTTGGGCAATGTATACTCATCATTTGCAACTACGTACCATGAATAATTGCTCTTCGAGGCATATATTTTGTAGAAGCATATGATTGAGAGAGAGAGAGGCAGATTTTTTGAATTTGATTTACTATTAGGGCATGACAACCGTTGTTAGCTGGTTCTCAAGTGCAGTTACATTGTGTTGATGCAAGTTAACAGTTAGTTCCTATGGTGTAGTACTAACCCACTCATACATGTGAAGGAGAGGGCTCATCCTGTCTCAACAAAATTTTGATTGAGAAAGAATATGTTGGTGTTGTCGGCATTCAATGTGGCAACTCCAAGCCACATTCCTCATCTCCTGGAATGAGCGCACACACTCCCCATCAAAACCTCCCACAAACTGCAAATAAGAGATTAATGGTAAATTTTTTCGTCTGTTTAGTGTGTGTGTGTGTGTGTGTGAGAGAGAGAGAGAGAGAGAGAGAACCTGATGCACTCGATAAGCAAAGCGAACAGCTTGGAGCATGAGATCTTCTCCCTCTGTGCGTGACATTGACTTCAATTCAATAGTTACTCGTTTCATGTATCTCTTGGCAACCTTTATTGAACTCATCTTCAACTGCTAATTAAAAGAGTTTATTGTTATTTTCTTTGTATAAAATGCTCAATGTGTAAATTAAACTAGTTTAAACACAGAGCTTATAGGTTGCAAGTTTTTAAACGTGAGATCTTGTCACATCATTTTGTCTCCTCTTTCCATAAATGTACAGATTCACACTTGGTTCAAAAGCTTTTGTAGGAAATATTGATATCAAACTTATCCCTTCAGCATTCTATTGCATGTCATTCCATTTGATTTTTATTATTTGGTCATTCTTATATTTGTTTTCTTACGAACCATACTTAATGCATATGGCCACTAATACATGGTAACTAATGATAATTGCAGATTTGCTATGAGAATGGGTTCCCTCACTCTTATGAAAAATCCTTTCCCAATAACTTGGGAGTTGCAGAATATGTACTATGTACTAACCCTTTTAAAACATGCAAGTAGGGCTGGGAAATGAGATGAGTAGCTCGCCGTTTATCTTAGCTTGGAAATTGTGCTCGGCAAGCTAAGCTATGAGCCAGCTCATTTAGGTAATTAAATGAGCCGAGCACAAACATGACAAGCTCGTCTTACCTTGTATATGCTCGATTTACATATTATATATTTTTATACATATATTATATCCTTATAAATGCATATTATATATGTTTTATGCATGTATTATACATATATTTTTATATATTATCAAGATTTAAAAAGCACTTAAAAAATATTTTTAGAAAACGAGCGAGCTTGTGATCTGCTTGTAAAGCTCGGTGTGTAACGAACTCGGGTTTGGCTCGACTCATGATGATTTCACAGCTGAGCTTGAGCATGTGTGTACCCTTAACGAGCCAAGCCCAAACAGTCTAAGCTGGGATCGTTTACCAGCTCTACATGCAAGTATTTGTATGTGGAGTAATCGGTTGTCTTCCCTAATTAATTTGCATGTGGACTGGGTATAGACCATACTATTTTTTGATAATCTACTGTACGCTTTGTAAATCAAACCTTACAATATGTGATCCCTACAGTTTACGACGTTATGGAGAACATCTTTTCCCCTAAAAAAATCTATTGGATGAAAATTTCTTAGCTTAAGATAACATTTCAAAAGAATATAAAAATCAACTGTCCATATTGCACCATAATGAGAAAAAAAATCAATACACTTTATGGGAGAAATTCAGTCCAAAGCATGATTAATTGTAAATAAATAAATGATAATAACCACATCTAGGGAATTAGGTTAAGCAAAAACCTTCTGCACCTAGAATTTTGAAGTGGTCCATCCCTAGTGCATTCTCAAACTAGTAAGGACAGACCAATTAGTCTTTGTGTGTTCATGTCAACTCATACCTGGTCAACAATCACAGAATCAAGCATCCATACCCATGGTATTCCAAACTCTTTGCACCTTCTAATTGCACCATCACGTACCTTTTGAATGTTATATACACCTTGTTCTATTCTATAAGCCAAAATCATAAAAAACATTGTTAGAGTTTATGATACATGTGCAAGAACACAATTGAACGCGGGTCCCATCATATGGCATATGATGGATTTCCATCATATGTTGATCCTGGGAGCCCAATAATGGATCATGGCTAAGGATTAGTCCACATTCTTCCCCTGCAGAATGTAGACAAATCCTAGTCCTCCATTGCATCGGTTGGTTGGACGGCTATGATCAACATATGGAATGCAGTCATCGTATGCCGTGTGATCCAATCTATTTCAACATAATTTAGAGGGATAGCAAGGTGGGCCAGGAACCCTGGAGCAGAGCAGAAGACCTGGGTCAAAAAGAAAAAAAGGTTCAACCGGATTCATTTTGGTTATTTGGATTTCTTGTATTTATTTAATTTGGATCCGATATGACATAAAATCCAAAATAAAATCATAAACTAAGATCTAAATTAAATAAATACAAGAAATTCAAATAACTAAAATGGATCCATGGGACCCTTTTTTGGACCCCAATCTTCTGCTCCACTCTTGCATCAAACCCTCTAACTGGAACTCATGTAATGAGGTTATTTTAACCAAATATGACCTCATGGATGTGTTCAACATGATCAAAATAATAGGAATCAGCCCTTGGATCATATTTTTTTTTAAAGTAAAAATAATTTTTTTTTTTAGGTTTGAAAATTTGGTATATTTTAGGCCATTGATTTTTCGACCCTCGTCAAACCTGACATATATGTCACAAAAACATATGACTGTAACCTGTCAGAGCTGCCTCGAACACAGCTCATCCTATGGATGGACGGCCTTCGAAACACACTAACTGTGTTCTTTTTGTCTTATATGGGTCCCACAAAATTTCCAGAGCCATTGATGCTTTGGACCAAGGGCAAGCATACAAAACGGACTGCTGAAAAACATCCCAAAAACTTGTGATTGGGAGGATGAAGGTTATCAAAAGCAACTCTGACAGATTACCGTCTGAATTGCCGTTGATCTGATATGCATCTTAAGGGTCAGATGATGTAAAAAAAAAACAATAAAAATATTATATTTTTTCACTAAGAGGTTCCTCACCGGCGAGGGTAGCAAACACTACTCCTAATTTAGAATCAGGAAAAAATAAGCATGAACATAGAAAGAGAAAGCACGTACTTCTCTTGCAAAACTTGCATTTGTTTTAGGCACACTGCATGAGGTTGGCGGACGTCCTCATCGTAACAGGAAGAAGGTTGGGATTGAACAATGCTCATGAGATCACGATAGTTGAAAGCAACTTCTCGCATGGCATCTGTTTTGTTCTCTGGCCACTTGAAATGCTTGAGCACTGCCCTTTCATCAACCAATTGGGAGAGCTCCTTGTCAAGCCACTTGACAAATGCTTCCACCTCTTCTATCTCATTGAATCTTGCTCTCTCTACTTTCTTTATAAGACCATTGACAAATTCTCCCCTGGTTTCAACATCTGATTTTATCTGACATAGACTTTGAGCCTTATTTTCATGCTTACTTTCAAATAATGAAAACTGAATAAATTGGTAGCAACTGAAGAGAAAAAAAAAAAAACTGCCACATAAGAATTAGAAAATCAAATTCCATAAGAACAAATGGTTGTATTGGTTTGTTATAATTTTTGGTAGTTCCAATGGTAATCATGTTAATGTACTATTTGTAAAATGATAACTAGCAATGTCCACAAGGGCATACCCCATGGATTTTGAACTTGTGACGTTCTGTTAACTTGGTGACAATCATAAGCCGTATCCCTTGCCGTAAGATCGAAGCCGGGCGTACTCCACTGTGGTGAGTAGGGGAGACCTCAAGGGTTTTACTCATGGTTTTAAAACTCAGTGACTCATCACTCAGCTCGTCTTTGAGTGAGCGGCCCGGTCATGTTAACTTTATATTTTATATAAAATATATAAATATATGTATATACTATATATTTTTTAAATTATTGTATCAATATATTATACATAATGTGCATTATATGATATTTTTTGTAATATATTTAATGTATAATTTTATTAATATATATATATATACAATATATTATATATGTAGATATATATATATATATGCATTACTTGTCGGATCAATGATTCGGCCAAATTTTGTACAAAACGAGTTTGTTTTCATTTTTTACTCAGTGACTGAGCGATCCGAGCTGAGTCAACCGAGTCACTGGGTTGACCCAACAAGTTTTTAAACTATGATTTTACCAAGCAAAGGCCACCCAATGTGCTGTCGGTTATAGGGGATTTTTCCTTTAATTATTCAAAGAAGAAAGAAAGAGATAAGCAGCAATTTGCTTTCGGATGATATTAATAAAAAAAAAAGGTTTTTCTATGATAAGAATACATTGCTAATACTTTTCCTTGGGGCCTTTGCATCTAAAGACGCGTAAAGCATTTCCGAGATGCAAGAGTCAAGACTTCGAATCTGACTCTTGCGTCCCAAGAATTTAGGACAAAACATCCCCAGTCCACGCCTTTTGCAAACGGCGGACAAGCTCCCAGCAGGGGCCATTTTATCCCCTAGCAGGTTTTGTTTCCGCATATCAAACGGCTCCTAAAGGGCTTCATAAATATCATTGAGATTGACGCTATTCAACCTTCTTTAAAAGGGAATTTGCTTCTTTTTATGCCCATCAAAAGTAGCAATAATCATTATATATGCCGTATTTACAATGATTAGTAGTATTCAAAGCAAAAAAGAGCAATATATACATATATATACATCCACAGGGACTGCGAGTGTTTAACTTTGTCTTGACCAAATTAAGATGCAAATTTAAATTTTGTAATTCTATTAAAATTAAATCCAATACACACATACTGAAATATCCATGATCAATTAAGGGTACAATTTTGTGGTGACTTGTTATACATATAATTAATTTGTGAACAGCTATTTTAGTGAATTTTTTATTATTTTCTCTTGAATTTAACCATACGGATGTGATCTACATGCCAACGTGCTTGAATTTATAAACCCACTTTTGAATCATCCTATTTTGATGCATAAATGTGATTTTTTTAAAGTTTTAAAATCAATGGCTCATAATCTTCATAAATATTCAAGC
Source organism: Nuphar pumila (assembly GCF_984573655.1). Taxonomy (NCBI): domain Eukaryota; kingdom Viridiplantae; phylum Streptophyta; class Magnoliopsida; order Nymphaeales; family Nymphaeaceae; genus Nuphar; species Nuphar pumila. The sequence goes on from NC_143251.1 coordinate 133,811,216, forward strand.
ATCAAAAATCACATTTTTCATGGAAAATACATGATTCGATAGTTGATTCCTAGCAAAATCACAGTGGCAAGCATATCCACATGGTTGGATTTACAAAAAACAGTGTTGAAAATGGCCACATTTTTAGTTCTCATATTCTAGCTACTCCTTATATATATATATATATATATATATATATATATATATATATATATATATATATATATATATATATATAGGGTAACTAAAATATGTTTACCAACCAAATATGTTTACTGGTATGAACCAAGATTTTCATAGGTTTTTTTATTTTTTTTTCAAAAATTTTAATGTGATCTAGACACTCAGCCTCTCTTGGATAATCCAATTTCGATGATCTTTTAAGGGTTGAAAATCAACAGCTTAGAATTTTCATAAATATTCAAACATAAAAAACTGCATTTATTGATCCGATTATGATGATCCAACAGTCGATTCCTAGCAAATTGACCAAGCCGAATGCATATGCAGGGTTAGATTTGCAAAAAAAAAAAAACCTGAAAATATCGATTCATACCAACAAACATATTTTTGTTGGTAAACATATTCCAGTTTCCCTATATATATATTGCTGGAAAAAATGTTGGGTACACCTGAGTGTACCAAGATGGTGATACATTTTGGTGTTTTTTGGCCACATTTCACCATCAGAATGGCTTCAACTTTCAAGGTCACACCATCCAGCATGGACGGTGTCACCCTAACGGTTTCCGGCCAATCCGAGTTCATAATAGTGCAAGTTAAGGAGTGACTTTTTTCAAGTTAAATTGCATTTAAAATTATCCTAATTATTATAGTGAAGAGTATTCACGAGAGCAAACATTTTATGAGCTGTGATAAGACCGAATATGGGCATAGGCCATCACACCCTTTTTAAGTTGGTATGGACTTCCCCAGTTTTAGTTTTCACAATACCTAGAAGATGGTAGAGTATATAGGGTTGCCTATACACACCAGTGTAAAGAATCAACCCCTTGTTTGCTACCATCATTTGCATGTATGTATAAACAACTGAGCAGATCTTTTATTTTTTGTTTCTTAGTAAATCTGACCTCGTGGATGTGTTTTATATGCTCATTTAGTGAGAATTGGCACTTGAATCATTGGGGATTCCAACACCAGAGCAGATTTTTTTTTGTGTGTGTGACTGAAAAATCTATGGCTATAAATGCACAAATTTTTTTAACTAAAAAACATATTTTTCTTAAAAAAAATATAATTCAAGGGTCGATTCCCACTAAATCCAGCATCATCTACAATGTCAAATTGAGTTAAAACAACTTGCATTATCATATGGCAACTGGATTGTACTTTCAAACAACTGTAGCAAATATATATTTACGTATGTGTGTGTACATGTGTGAACCACCCAAAAAGTTTTCATGAAAATTAATAACTTCAGTGTATCAATTGTTTTAGCTAGTTCAGTGTATGATTTCTGTCCCTAACGATTATAAAAATTCAGCATTTTTTTTTGTTTGTTTGTTTTGGAGGGAAACGCTTCATTGATTAACTATAAATGCTTAAAAGAAAGGTTTGTTAGATAGAGTTTAAGAACTAATATCTGCGACCAATTTCATCTGCTAAGAAGTGATCTCTATAATGGCAAGGTGCAGAGCTGCTACCATTGATCCTAATTCATTTTGACCCAATTCAATTAGGGCTTTTGCAGGCATTTCTGTAGAAAAAAGAAAATTGAGAGAAAAAAAAGGAACGACTATAGGTTTACTTACTGCCAGTAGATGAGCCGAACGATTCTCTATTTCTCCAATCATATCTCGGGCGTTCACATTTCCAGCCACATCAGGCAACGCACCTCCCACGTCCCTCCTGGCTTCCCTCCTAGTCATCCATTGGTAAAGCTGCACAACCTCCGGGGCCCGGCGTACCACCGCATCTCCGGCTTCCGATGATTTCGATGATGATGGTGGTGGTGGTGGTGGTTGTGGTGATGGTGGTGATGGTGGTTGTGGTGGTAGCAGCAGAGGTGGGGGTGGTGATGGTGGTGGTGGCGGCGGTGGTGGAGGTGGTGGTAGCAGCAGAGGTGGAGGTGGTGATGGTGGTGGTGGCGGAGGTGGTGATGGTGTAGGCTGTGTTTGACCTTTGCCGCTTTTGTCAGTAGCAATTGCCGCCGCCATTAACGAACCAAGCGTGGGCGTGGAATAATCTAGCTGCCTGGGCTTGGTAGGTGACGGCACCGGCACTTGTGCTGTCTGAAAACTGCCGACTCGATCTCCCACAATGGTGGTGGTGGTGGCCGGAGATTCTACTGGAATATCCTGTTTGATAGACCTGAAATGGTCTGTTTTGTCCTTGAGGAGGCCAGAGATCTGTGATCTTAGGCGAAACACCTCCTGCCTGAGCTGCTTGTTCTGCTTTTCCAACAAGTGGCACCGCTCTGTCAACTCGGCGACGTCGGGCTCCCTGTAGGAGAATCCATTTGGCGGAGCGTGCCGCAACGATTTCATTGTTAACTTGTCAGCATTGAGCAAGGTGCAAGCAACCAGCAACCATAGCAAGCACTGGAGAAAGGGGCTGGTTAGGCTTTTGTGCTTCACATCTCACTACTTATAAAGTTTTTTGTGATGCTCTCCACTGCATTTGATAAAGTTAGTCTCATAAAGATTTTCCACTTTGATTTGTATCAATCAAAGATTTGTTAGTGACAAGTTTAAGTTTGAGATGACAGTGGCATGGGGTTGGTTATGGAAAAAGTTGGATAGTTGGTAGGATTTATTATGAGCCATTTGATGGCTTATTGTCGAGAGCTGATCCAGCACTCGCCTGAATACCTTGCAAAAATCCCTTCTCCCTCTCCTCCTCTCACCTAGGATGTGTGGCATCCATTGATTGAACCGAGTGCCTTCCAAGGTACTTGATTTGATCACTGGATCTGTTCTCCTTCTAAGGTGGACTGCCGTTAAGACTAGCTACAAGGTTAGCGTTTGGATTTAGGAAATTCAGTGGAATTGGAATCCGATTACTTTAAGTTCTTTGTATATGAAAAATGGCCAAACGAAGAATTTAGTGCAATTGGATTTAGGTTCCACTAAATTCCCCAATCTAATTAAAGGCACCCTCAAAGATGTCATTGTCATCAATAATGAATGTTTGTGGTATGCAGCAAGCTAACCAGAATTCACAATGCTTTGATTATGAGGTTGGTGTAACAATGCATCCAAGCAACCGACTGAGAATCATCTTCTCTATACTGGTAATTGTCAAGATGTTTGGCAGTTGAGTAATCATGGACCATTCTTATGAATTAAGTGATCCTGACAAGACCAAAAATTTCAGTGCTTATGCTTGTTAAAAGCATTTCTTGAATCAGGGTTAGTATATGTTAGTGTCGGGTCATACTACTTTTCAAAGTAGTGCGAGTGGTAAGATCCATGGATGATCTTTTTGGGGTTATTCTTTCCTTTGCATGCAAGTTTAGCACTTTGAACTTGCAGAAAAAGTCCTCTCTCTCTCTCTCTCTCTCTCTCTCTCTCTCTCTCTCTCTCTCTCTCTTTTGTTGGGTAATTAGTGAGCTTGCCATTTTAATTTTTAACAAGGGACTTAAAGACAAAGGTGCCTGTCACTTTAAACTAAATCCAGTACAATCTCTTTAGCTTTTAAAATTGTTGCTTTACCATTATTTCTAATTTTACTTTTGTGAAATCTCAAAACTATAAACTGTGCCTCGCCTAGCTTTGGTTTAACCAAGTCACTAATATTAGAAAAGTTTGGTGCTCAAGGAGAAAGGATCTTATCCTACGGATTTTATTCTACGACATCATATTTCAATCCTACCCAACCAATCGAGATGCATCTGGACGGCTAGGATTACTCCACATTCCAAGTGTGGATCCCCAATGTATGTAGTACCATGGGATCCATGACATGGCTCTTCCATTATAAAGTGATCAAAATCTTAGTATGTTATGCAGTTCTTTGATCTACTTTTTCACCTAAATCTGCACTTTTGGTATTCTATAGTTCTTTTTTTTTCAGACTGTGTAAAGCATTTTATTTTATGTCCCCACGGTTCTTTTCCTACTCAAAACTGAAAAGCATAACCAAAATCTGTCTTTATTTCTTGGTCCTGGTGACATGCACAAGAAAGATCTCTCTCTCTCTCTCTCTCTCTCACACACACACACACATAATTGCTGCTTTTCGTTTCATTTTTTCTATTAGGCTAATGTAAAACCTTATCGTGAATCATGGTCTTCTCATGTCAGGTGACAAACCAAAGGTGAAGTTTTTTTTCTTTTTCTTTTTTGGATTTATAACCCTAAGAAACCGCACCTAGCACTAAGACCTGATAGCACTGGCTCAACATGCCATATCTATGATCGTCGTGCCCGCAGCATAAAACTGAGGCTATGACCCTTGCCCCCGAGATTTATACTATGCATTGGCGTGTGCAAAACGTCAATACCTATGGAAAATCAAACCTTGACAGCCGTCCAAAAGACAAGTCCCACCCCACCACGCCAACCCCCCTTGGGGCAGCAACGTGTTGTTGAGCATTTTGCAATCCATGTTAATTGACCATTTACAGTTTCACACCATCTCATGTTTTTTATTTTTCAAGCTATGGGGTGACTGCTCACCTCCACTTGGGTGTACTCCATGATAAAAAAAAAAATCATTAAGAAAATATCAGGGCATGTAGGCCATTGACAGATGGGTTTGGCATACCAACATTTAATAGGTTTGACTCAGTTTGCAAGTTTCCCTTGCGGCAAGGGTATTTGGCAGGTTTAGGAGACGTATTGTCCCATCAAATTCGCTAGAGACCCTATCCCCTTCATGAAAGCGCGTCCCAACTTATTAATTTTACTACACATCGTTTTCCTCAAGTCCCATGGGCGTTGATGCATACCCTGAATCTTGTTAGTGAGAGAGGAGAGGGTGTGTGTTCTCCCCTAAACACAAATTTGTGTGTTTCTGTGTGCATGGAGGAATATCTTGGGACTCATGATAATTCATATGCGCGCACGATGACTTTATAATAAAATAACATATAAAAAAGGTAGATATGCTTTTGACAAAAATGTCCTCCCGTTAGATAGATATGTGTTAGACGAAAATGTCCTCCCGCTCCTCGTAAATAGATTTGTGCATTCTGCATTTGTTTTTAGCTTGTGTTATAACACATGGTCGCCTTCTCGTTCCTGCCATGTGTTAGATAGAAAACATTCTCGGGTTCGTTCGTACCTCATCGAGATAACTATAAATTAAATGATTGGTTCGATCATTGGTGGGCGTCATAGAGGGATTTGTCGGCCATCTCTTTTTACAGTCATCTCTTCTTCTTCGTTTTCGTTAGGCAGTATGGAAAAAAGCAATGATGCACAAACATTCCAACAAGTGTCATTAAAGCGTGGTGAGTATCTTTCCATGTCATCATGAGTGTCATTAAGGCGTTGTTTTGTTATTGCAGGTAGATTTTATCGTTTCGACGGTTGAAAACTTGAAGATATGTGTAAGACGTTGGGACCTGTTGACAAGAATGCTTGGTTACAAATGCGAGTAAAGGCCTCTACCCCATCCAGTATCGTCTATTCACTCAGTATATGCAATGTAATGCAAATCGCGATTGTAGTAACACGTATATCGATTTTTAAGATATTGTTTTGTTTGTTAATATCGATTTGTAATATATTATGCTGAGTTGTTGTATATCGATTTGAAAGATATTATGTATTTTCTAGTGTTGATTTGTGAGATATTGTTTTGTTTGTTAATATCGATTTGTAATATATTATGTTGAATTGTTGTATATCGATTTTGAAGATATTATGTGTTTTCTAGTGTCGATTTGTGAGATATTGTTTTGTTTGTTAATATTGATTTGTAATATATTATGTTGAATTGTCGTATATCGATTTGTAAGATATTATGTGTTTTCTAGTATCGATTTATGAGATATTAATTTTGTTGTTAATCTTGATTTGTAATATATTATGTTGAATTTCCGTTTATCAATTTGTAAGATGGTATATGTTTTTCAGTGTCGATTTGTGAGATATTGTTTTGTTTGTTAATATCGATTTGTAATATATTATGTTGAATTGCCATATATCGATTTGTAAGATATTATGTGTTTTTTAGTGTCGATTTGTGAGATATGGTAAACGGCTGTTAATATCAATTTGTAATATATTATGCTAAATTATCGTATATTGATTTATAGGATATTATGTTGAATTACAGTATACCGATTTGTAATATATTATGCTGAATTGTCGTATATCGATTTGTAAGATATTATATGTTTTCTAATGCCGATTTGTGAGATATGGTTTTGTTTGTTATTATCTAATTGTAAGTTATTATGTTGTTGCTTTGATACTGTGATTCATTCAATCGTTTCTTTAACTTGCTTAACTAATCGGTAGTCATTGTTATACGCATCTTGAATAAATTGTAGTAAACGTATACGCTGGCTAACGTAAATTAATATTTTGCTCATGACAGTGTTGAGCATATTAACTAGTTGCAGTGAAGATGATGTGTCTCAATCACTGGAAAGTCATGGAGCAACGGACATCTGTACTATCGATGCACCTGAAGAAGTGAATATGCGCACTAATGATGCACATAATAAGAAGGGTGCAGGCATTGGATTCACTCTTTGACTTGAATATTCCAGCAGACGAAATACAATTTGATAATGAGGTAGACGATCATGACAGTGCACTTGACAAAGGTGCAGACACCTCAAGTCTACATGATAGTATACTTGACTCTGTTCTCGTAGAGGGAATGCAGTTTAATAATGAGGAAGTTACATACAAATTTTATAATAATTATGCCTTAAAACTTGGCTTCAGTGTTAGAAGGTATTCTTTGGAAAAAAATGCACAAGATGTCGTGGTGAGAAAGGCATATGTTTGTTCTAAGCAAGGTTGGAAGAAGTCAAGTGAAAATCCAACAAGGAGCAAGCCAGATTCAAGATGTGGTTGTCCAGCGAGAATGGTGTTAAGAAGACTTTCGAATGGGAAATATGTAGTTCATACTTTAATCAATGATCATAACCATGAATTAGACCCTTCATTTATGACTCCTATGTTAAGGTCACATCATAAAGTAATTGAAGTGCATGTTGCAATTGCTGAAATAGATGATAGCACCGGTATTGCACCAAGGAAGACATACAATTTATGCACGCACATATATGGTGGTCGCGAGAATATACCATTCACACCTATGGATCTAAGAAACCATTTGAGAAGGAAGAGGTCAGACAACATGAAGAATGGAGGAATATGTTATTTGGTTGATTACCTACAGAAGAATTCAAGCAATGACCCCGGTTTCTTTATTTCAATGCAACTGGATGAAGATGGGTATGTTGTGAATATGTTTTGGGCAGATTGAAAGTTAAGAGTAGATTATGAATGCTTTAATGATGTGTTTATTTTTTATACGACAGTGAAGATTAATACGAAATGGTGGTCATTTGCGCAGTTTGTCAGAGTGAACCATCACTCACGGAGTTGCATATTAGGCAGTGTTTTTTTGTATGACCAGACCAATGAAACCTTTGAGTGGTTGTTCAAGGTATTTACACAGGCAATGAATGAAAAGCACCCTGAAGTTGTACTTACAAATGGTGATCATGCAATAGCGGCTGCAGTGTCTCATGTATCTCCATATGCACATCATCGCCTATGTTTATGACATATCTTTCAAAATGCAGCAAAGAACATAGGACACATTTTTAATCATAAGATAGGGTTTGATAAAAAGTTTAGAAAGTGTGTACTTGAGAGCATGGACGAGGTCACTTTTATGTATAATTGGGAGCAAATGATTCAGATGTATGACCTTGAAGACTGTGTGTGGTTACAAAATTTATACGCAGACAAAGAGAAGTGAGCATTGGCATATGGAAGACAATACTTTTGTACAGGTATGATAAGCACACAAATAACTGAATCTATGTATGACACACTGTAAAAAACCTTGTATTCATGTTTAACAATGTTTCTCTTCATGAAACAGTATGAATTATTTGTAGACGGTCTTAAACAGAATGAACTTGAACAATATGTGAAATGCTTCAACACTCAACCTGTAACTTTGGGTATAAAAATATTGACGTGACCTGCAGATCTGTATACACTAACTATATTTGAATGGACTAAGAAGGAGGTTATACAGGTCATGAAATGCAATATAGAAGGACATATGCAATATGAGAATATGCACAAATACCATGTTATATGGGAGGGCGAAGAGCAACCAAAAAGAAAAGAAGCACATGTTACATACAATATTGACAACAGAATTGTTGAATGTACATGCAAAATGTTTGAATTCAAAGGTATTTTATGTCGTCATGCATTAAAGACACTTAATCAAGAAAAGATACAAGAAATACCTTAGTCATATATAATGCGAAGATGGACAATACAAGCAAAGATTGAACTGTTGGATATAAATAATGTCAGTTCATCTAGTATTGATGAGAAGTGCCACATAGTCTCCCGTTACCAACAACTATGTAGGTCACTTATGCATGTTGCGGATTTGGCATCAAAAAGCGAAAAAGCTGATGTATGTATGAGAAAAGTGTCAAGAGAATTACTTGAAAAAGTGCAGTTAATTCATCATGAGTCTTTTGGAGCTCATGAAGACCAATCTAAGAAAACAGGATCAAACAGCGTAGGTGAAAATCACGCTTCCCCTGACCCTTATGATAAGTTTCATCAAAGCGTCAACATCATCTTCAACAAGTCAGGAGTAAACCTTGTAGATTATGATGAAAATATTCACCTAGCAAAGGGTATAAAAAAGAAACCTACCTCTGATCGCAGTCGTTGGAGGACAAAGGGTGCACTGGAATTGGTTTGCAAGAAAATGTGTAAGAAACAACAAACCCCTAAACAACCAAGCCCTTCGCATGAACAGGTATGTAATAAAGTATATTGCTTCCCATGTAAATTATATTACCTGCAACGTATCAATATCTAACTTATGTAATTTCCAAACATGCAACAATATCCTACAGACGTGCATTATAACGTTGGAACCTGCAATCCTCCCGACCTGTTTGAGTGAAACGATAGCATGAGTTTGACAAGTCTTTTGGTATGTAACAATTTTGGGAGAATGTTTGCATTTCTTGTTGAACTTAATGTAGTGCTTGATATTGTTATGTTTAATGACAGACTCAATTCAATTCAAAAATGAGCAATGTAACATAGGAATCGCGTGTGGATTCTTCAGCTACAAAATAGTTGTAGCATTTAACTTTCATTAGTGTAAATCATTGTAATATTTAGCATTCTATAATTCTTTGTTATAATTCTATAATTCTTTGATGTAAATCTATAATTCTTTATCATAATGTGATAATTCTTTGTTGTAATTCTATAATAGAAATCATACTACAAATATCATAAAACTCGACACTAGAAAATACATAATATCTTAAAAATTGATATACAACAATTGAGCATAATATATTACAAATCGATATACGGCAATTCAACATAATAGCTTACAAATCGATATTAACAAACAAAATAATATTTCACAAAATTGACACTAGAAAACACTTAATATCTTACAAATCTATATACAACAATTCAGCATAATAATTTATAAATTGATATTAATAAACAAAACAATATCTCACAAATCGATACTAGAAAACATATAACATCTTATAAATCGATATACGGCAATTCAACATAATATATTACAAATCGATATTAACAACCAAAACAATATCTCACAAATTGACACTAGAAAACACATAATATGTTACAAATCGATATACGGCAATTCAACATAATATATTACAAATCAATATTAACAAACAAAACAATATCTCACAAACCTGCTTATTCTGAGAAAATACATAATATATGATTTGTCATCTCGGTGAGTTTCGTGTAACCATGTGTTTTTATGATTTATGAAGTTACAATATCTCACATATCGATACTTGAAAACACATAATATCTTACAAATTGATATACGGCAATTCAGCATAATATCTTACAAATTGATGTACGGCAATTCAGCATAATATATTACAAATCGATATTAACAAACAAAACAATATCTCACGAATCAACACTAGAAAACACATAACATCTTACAAATCGATATACGGAAATTCAGCATAATATATTACAAATCGATAATAACAACCAAAACAATATCTCAAAAACCGTCACTAGAAAACACATAATATCTTACAAATTGATATACGACAATTCAACATAATATATTACAAATCGATATTAACAAACAAAACAATATCTCACAAACCTGCTTGTTTCGAGAAAACACATAATATATGATTTGCCGTCTCAGTGAGTTTCGTGCAACCATGAATTTTTATGATTTATGAAGTTACAATATCTCACAAATTGACACTAGAAAACACATAATATCTTACAAATCGATATATGACAATTAAGCATAATATCTTACAAATCGATATTCGATAATTCAGCATAATATATTACAAATCGATATTAACAAACAAATTAGCATAAGATATTATGCGTTTTCTAGTGTCGATTTGTAAGATATTGTTTTGATTTTGTTTGGGCTTTGATTGTGTCTAACCGTTGATCAGAAAGGAGGTGAAAAGGAGGACGACAATGACAATGCATGTGAGGTATAGTGAATTAGAACATGGTCTGCTCAATGCATTTGTTCATCTGTGTGGTTTTTAGTTTGTAGTGTATCATCAACCTTTTTTGCATGGTTTCTGTAGTTTGTAGTGATTTTGAATACGAAGTGCCATTGATGCGGTCACGGGTAAGAATCAAGGAACCCCCATCTTCTCCACCCTCTGTTGTCTTATCGCGACACACCAACATCGTTGAAGAAACTGATGCTTGAGGAGCCAACACCACCAAGAAGGTGGTTGCAGTTGAAATTGGAGGAGCCTCCATCTTCCCCACTTCAGTCTTCTCCTCCAAGATTGTCGTACTATGAAGCCTCCTTGTTGAGGAGACCCTTATTAAGGAGCCTCCAAGAAGGCGGTCTATGAGATTGCAGGAGCCTCCACGTTCACCATCAGCATCTCTTATGTGCTTGCCATATTGAGAAGCTTCATTCTCAAAAAGGCGGGTTACGGAGGCGGTTTCGCCTTATTCATTTGCTCGAGAAAAGAGAAGGTGTGCTCACAAAAAAAGTAATCACAGTGACATTAAGAAGCCAAAGATTGAACCCTCTTATGAACCTTTCCCTATTTCATCAATTAATGACCCTGAAGTTCCCTTTATTATGAAAGCTGGTAAGAATTTTCACTTCTATTTGGCTTGATAACTTACAAATTGATTTACGGCAATTCAGCATAATATCTTTCAAATCAATATATGGTAATTCAGCATAATATATTACAAATTGATATTAACAATCAAAATAATATCTCACAAATCGACACTAGAAAACATATAATATCTTACAAATCGATATACGGTAATTCAGCATAACATACTATAAATCGATATTAACAAATAAAACAATATCTCACAAATCGACACTAAAAAACACATAACATCTTACAAATTGATATACAACAATTCAGCATAATATATTACAAATCGATATTAACAAACAGAAAAATATCTCACAAATCGACACTAGAAAACACATAATATCTTACAAATCGATATACAAATTCAGCAAAATATATTAAAAATCGATATTAACAAACAAAATAATATCTCACAAAAATCGATATAATATCCTAGAAATTTATAGTAGACATCGTGTTAGAAAGCAATATCTGCAAATCGATGATAAAATATCATAAAAATCGAGAGGAAAATTCCTATTAATAGCTTACAAATCGATATTAAGAATCAAAATATAAATCGATATTAAAAATTGATTTATAATATATTATGCAATATTATATCGATTTGTAAGATATGTCGATTTGCAAGATATTTGTATTATGATTTTAAAATGTGTGCCTGCGGAATTGACATTGTTGCGATTTGCACGCTTGAGGTAGGGATTTGCGTATTCTACACACGTGTGTCAGGTGCGTAATTTTGGTTTATGGATCAATGTGAATTTTGTACACAGTCCTACAAAATTTGTATACACAATCTACAAAATTTGTTACAAATGTCTGTACATAAAAAATGTCATGTTCAGAAAATTGAATGTTCAACCAAAAATTGTTATCTCTCTCTCAGCAGTAGAACGTAACCCTCTTCACGTTATCTTTGAGAACAGATAAACATTTAAAATGGCTTCCTCTTACTCTTATACATAATAAACTCAAAACTAGTAATTGCTATACGATTTAGCAAACGTAAGTACAAATCGTGGTAACTTCATAATTGCTATACCTATTAATCTTTATACTAAGTAATCCCTATCACAGGAAACACTATAAATAATAAACCTTAAACCAGTAATCGTTATACGATTTAGCAAACGTAAGTACAAATCATGGTAACTACATAATCGTTATACTGAGTAATCGCTATACTAATTAATCGCTATCACAAGAAACTTTATAAATAATAAACCCTAAACCAGTAATCGCTATACGATTTAGCAAACATAAGTGCAAATCATGCTAACTTCATAATTGTTATACTGAGTAATCGCTATTACAAGAATCGTTATACCTAATAAACTCAAAACTAGTAATCGCTATACAATTTAGCAAACGTAAGTATAAATCATGGTAACTTTATAATTGCTATACATAGTAATCGCTATCACAGGAATCGCGATACATAATAAACCCTAAGCCAGTAATTGCTATACGATTTAGCAAACGTAAGTACAAATCATTAAAGAATTATATAATTACAAACCTAAGTTTATGTATTCTTGTCGATTTTCAATGGCACTTCTGTGTTACACTTATTAAGGAAAGAATTATATAATTACAACAAAGAATGATAGAATTACAACATAAAATTATCGGGATACACAAATCACATATGTTTATTCACTGGCACTTGACGACTCAGATGGACATAACTTGGTGGAGTCTCTTTATTCGGTGGCATCTTCGTTCCCTCGATTTTATTAAACCTGCTGGTAATCATCTCAACCAGTGACCCAATTTGTCTTCCCGAAATCTGCATGTCCTTTCGTAACTCTTTATTCTCCCTCTCCAGTATCACTAACCTTTTGTCGGACGATACATTCTCCTTTAGGAGTTGTGTTTGCTCCTTATCGTGTACTGCAACAGAGAGAATCGCAGAAAGTGCCAAAGAGACACGATGGACGTTACGTCTATGCTGAAAGATGACGTGCTCGGGGACAATAGTGGCCTTACTTTCAGGTTGCTTCTCCTCAATCTGTCGTTTTAGACGCATGGGTTGTCAATATTGTTTGAAATAGTTGGGGTCATATTGTCATTCTTTATAATCATATGGTATGGCACGAACACCTCTTTTGTTTCAACTATCCAATTATTTTCTGAAGCGTTCGTGCCAATTCATGTTTCTGACCCCACTACTATTCATCTTCCTTCTTAATAGCACAAGCACTTTTGGTACTGACTGTCCCAAGCCAGCTTATAGGAGTACTCGACTACCATGTTGCAACTCGGCTTCATATTTGCTAAAGTGCTAAATATCGCAGACAGACAGTCTCGCAGTCACAACAACAACCTCTTCATCCTCGTCCTCTCTATCTCCATACGGTCTTCAGACAACCTGTATAATCAAGATTGTGGTTTAGATATAGACATAATTAATTATTCATGAAAAATATTGAATGTGATAATGATTTGTACAAAGGAAGACAAAATCCTAAAGCGATGATTACTTAAGAATGTTAAACATTATAACGATTTATGCTAATGAAAGTTAGATGCTAAGAAGATAACGATTTGTACTAAGGAAGAAAACATCATAAAGCGATGATTACTTAAGAATGCTTAACATTATAACGATTTATGTTAATGAAAGTTAGATGCTAAGGAGATAATAATTTATACTAAGGAAGACAACATCCTAAAGTGATGATTACTTAAGAATGCTAAACATTACAACGATTTACATTAATGAAAGTTAGATGTTAAGGAGATAATGATTTGTACTAAAGAAGACAAAATCCTAAAGCGATGATTACTTAAGAATGCTAAATATTACAACGATTTACGCTAATGAAAACATGATTTACGCTAATGCTAAACATACTATTTTTGAAAATACTTGTCTTGAAAACATGATTTTCCTATAAACCAACAGTCTAGATTTCAAAGAAACATATTTAAAAATAGTCCACATGCTAAAACAAAGTTTCAGTTCATGTGATAGATAAAAAAAACAGATTTTTAAACCCTTTTGTAACAAGGTAGAACCACAAAAATTTTGACTCTTTTAACAGTTACAAAAGATCAGATTTTTTATGCATTTGAATAGAAAAGAATAATGGGATTTTCAATTTGCTTAACAGTTACAAAAATAAGAAGTATAAACATTCTTGCAACTGAAAACAATACAAATTTGCATTACCCACGATTTTCAATAACAATAAAAACATATTTTATCCTTAAAGTAATTCTTGGCCAAACAAGCCAAAAGAACCTAAATCTAGCCATAATCCAAAACAAAAATATAAGAATGCCATTCAATCAATTTAAATAATTTCAAATGTATTCTCTCATGGAGTTGACTGGCCTGATCAACTTTGGGTTGGATGAGTATATTCTTTGAGACAAAAATACCCTCCAGACAACCAGAAATTAACTAAAATACCCTATAAACTTATCGAGCATGCTTTAAACTCGTTATAACTCTGATTTCGACGAAATAAAGGTTGTTCTTATCAAAAAATATGTAAGAATGTAACTAAACACATCAATTGCATGAAAAAATCATCTATATTGCTATTTTCTAGAAATTACAAATTCAAAAAAATGCTAGATATTATATTATACCCCACTAAAAAAAATTCATCCTCAAAATTCAAGCAAACAATGAAGGGTAACGACTACACATATCGGCTTTTGGCTCTCAAGTGCATTCTTTAATGCCATAGTGTTGACATTTTACTTTGACAAGTAGAATCACCTTATTCCTCAAGATCTTTGCTTGACGGTCCACATTTTCAACATGGCTCTCTTCCACTATCAAATCATCTTGTACCTCAATATCCTCATGTCGGATTACATGAGAGAGATTACTGACATACTTTCACAACATTGAAATGTAAAATACATCGTGAATTGACATAAAATATGATAGTAAAGCTACTCGATAAGTTGATGCATCAATCCTTCCAAAATGAAAGACACTTAGGGCTCAGCTTGTCATTCCTTCCAAAATGAAAGACACTTCAAGTGGGGGAGATCCTCATAAAGACTTGATCTCCAACTGTGAAAACCAAATATCTGCACCTCTTGTCAGCATAACTTTTTGGTCTACTCTGTGGTGTCAACAACTTCTGACAAATCATCTGCATCTGATCCGAGTAATATTGAATAATCTCTAGAGACTTCAGAGTTTGCTTACAAACTTTGCTCCAACAATTTGGTGACTAGCAAGGCCTCTTGCACAAAGCCTCATACGGAGCCATCTGAATACTCTTATAATAGTACTGTTATATGCAAACTCTATCAGCTTAACATGCTTATCTCACTCTCTAGACCACTTCAAAACATAGACGTAAAGCATATCTTCCAAGGTCTGAATAGTCTTCTCTTACTAACCATCTGTCGAGGGATGAAAAGTGATAGCTTCGTACCAAGTGCACTCTGTAATTGCTTTCAAATTTGCAAAGTAAAATGAGGATTACAATCTGATACTATGGATCGCGGAACACCGTGAAGATAAACGATCTCATCAACATACATATCTATCATACTCTCTAAATATTTGCTCCTATTGATCGACAATAAATGAGCTTACTTCGTCAGCCTATCCACAATTACCCAAATTATATCATTATTTTTTGTAGGTTCTCAGCAGACCAACATTAAAATCCATAGTGATGTCAACTCACTTTCACATTAGGATCTCCAATGACTGCAAATGAGCTTGAGGTCTCTGATGCTCTATCTTCACCTATTGGTAGGTGAAACATCTTATAACGAAATCAACTACATCTTTTTTAATATCATTCCACCAAAAACTTCTCTAAAGATCCTTAAATATTTTGGTACTTCTGGGATGAATAGAGTACCTTGATCTATGAGCATTTGCCAAAATTTCCTTTCTCAAGCTGAAATCAACCATGAAACAAACATCTTTGTTGCATGAAAAATAAGAATCAACCTTGTTGGCTTCTACCACAAACTTGCTATAATCAGGACTCGCTTTTTGAGCAAGAGTGATCATGTCCAGAATCTCTGGCCTAACGACCAGATTTGAGCATAAAATGTGGCCTGAACTTTCTACGAACGACTGTCAATCAATTAAACTCTACAGAAGATCTCAATCCTAGCTGATCAAGCAAGAAATCGAAGTCTTTCTACTTAAAGCATTTGCAACCACATTGGCCTTTTCTGAATGGTATGATATAGAGAAATTATAATCCTTTAATAACTCTAGCCATCTCCTCTGCCTCAAATTCAGCTCTTTTTGCGAGAAGATATACTTGAGACTCTTATAGTTAGAGAAAACCTCAAAAGTCTCTTTATATAAATAATGTCTCTACAACTTGAGAAAAAAAACAACTGCAGCTAATTCTAAATCATGTGTCGAGTAATTTCTATCATGGGTCCTTAACTGTCTCGAGACACAAAAGATCACCCTACCACGCTGCATAAAAACATAGCTTAAACCAACACCTAAGGCATCACTATAGACAATGAAGCTCCCTGAATCACTGGGTAAGGCTAACACCAGAGCTAAAATCAACTTCTCTCTGAGAATCCTTAAGTTCTCATCACACTGTAGAGTCCACGCATACTTGGCTCATTTCCTCAACTGCTTGGCCATCAGAGATGGTATTCTAGTGAAGTATTAAATGAATAGCCTATAGTAGCCCGTTAAACCCAAGCAACTATGAACTTTTGTGATACTCTTCGGCTGCTCCCAAGCCATCACTGCTTCAACTTTTGCTAGGTCTACCTCGATGCCACTACCAGAAATGATATGACCCAGAAAACATTACACGGTCAAGTCAAAACTCACACTTTGAGAACTTAGCATAAATCTTATGTTCTTACAGTGTCTCTAACACAATATAAAGATGAATTCTATGTTGTTTCTTATCTTCAGAATACACCAGTATATTGTCGATACAGACTATCATGAATTGATTCAGGTATTAACATAAAACATGATTCATCAGATCCATAAAAGATGTAGGAGCATTCGCCAACCCAAATAGCATCACCAAGAACACATAATGCTCATATCGAGTACGAAATATTGCCTTTGACACGTCCTCTGGCCTTATTCTCAACTGATAATATCACATCCTCAAATTGATCTTAAGAAACACCTTAGCAATCTTAAGCTAGTCGAACAAATTTGTGATCTTTGGCAATGGATATTTGTTCTTAATTGTCACTTGATTGAATATCCTATAGTCAGTGCATATTCGCAAAGATCCATCTTTCTTCTTGACGAACATAACAGAAGCACCCCATGGCGAAACACTGGGTTGGATGAAGCCTTGCTCCAACAACTCTTCCAGTTGCTTCTTTAGCTCTTCTAACTCTTTCAATACCATACAATATGGTGCTTTGGATACAAGGGTTGTAACAGGCACGAAATCGATGAAAAACTCTATATCTCTCGGTGACAATAATCCTGGCAAAACTTTAGGAAACACGTTCATGAACTCGCGAACAATCTTTATGTCATAGATCGATGCTTTCTCATGATTCAAGACAACCACGCTAGTGAGGAACAACTGACCTCCACAATGTACGAACATCGAAGCCTTCAATTAAGAGATCACTCTCCCCTCACTAGAAAGTCGAACCACACAAAACTCTACTATGGGTTGACCAAGTCTCTCCAATAGGACCCTATGACCACGATAATTTAAACTAACGAAGTGTTCACAAAGCCAATCCATCCTGAGAATGACATCAAAGCCCTCCATCTCATGGAGGATCAGGCTTGCCTAAAATACTTGACCTTCGATTGAAACAACAAACCTCAAAAGATGAAACACACAAAAAGTCTTCCCTCTTAAGGGCGTGGCTATCACCACACAATGATCAATTTCTATGTTAGGCATGTTTAGCATCTTAGCAAACTCACTCGACATGAATGAGTGGGCCACACCGGAATCAAACAAGACTCATTCAGAATAATCGACAATAGTCAAAGTACCTTTAATGAGCTGCCTATTTGTTTCATGTAGATTAGTCTACATAGCCTGACTGATCAAGCTAGAATGAAAACATGATCAGATCGGGTTTGATACTTGCTGAATCAGACTGGCAGTCTTAAAAATATATATATATATCACCCGACCTGATTGCTCAATCGGTTGCTAAAAAAAATTCAGATGAGCTAGTCAATCGAGTAGGCTTGGTCCAACCTGATCAAGCATTGATCAAGGGGTAACCGATCGGATCTACCAGCGATGGCAGATCTGATCAGAAAGTCAAATCTAGCATATCCCACTATATTTTGTGTCTTCTTTTTTTTCAGTAACTATAAAAAGAAGAAACTAACAAATATACAGAAAAATATTTAACTAAACAAAAAAAAATTGATCTATATAAACTATGCTAACAAGTATTATAAGATAGAAGGGAGAAGAGGCGTACCTGATGGTTCACCTCCAACGGAGTAGGGAGAGCAGAGCGGTCTACCATGATGTACGCATGTCATGTTGCCCTCCGACGAGAGAAGAAGAAGAAGAAGTCGACGAAGAAAAGGAGAAGAGGAGGAAAAAAGAAAGGAGAATAGAGGAAAGAGAGAACCGGCTTGGAGAGAGCGAGGATTAGAATAGAGGGGGCATGAATTCCAAGAGGTGTTTTAAGAAATTTTTTAAAATACTCTTCTATTTTTTAACAAATTCAAAAAGCCTCTATTTTAAAAACTATTTTTCTATAAAACTATTAATAAAAACTAAATTTTGCTAAAACACTCAAGTAGGTTCAACTTGTTCATTTTTTTCTCTTTTTAAAATCAAAATGTGTCCTGCAGGATCATGTCAAATATCGATTAAATAAGAGTTATTAATACTTATTTCACATATAATCATATATATATATATTATGCATAAAATTATGCATGATCAGAAATTGCAAGTTTGAACCCAATTTTTTTTTGTTCAATTCTTGCACTTGGGTGAAAAATTTGGTCCAACTGCATTTAAAGAACGAATAGGTTGGCTTCCCTATGCTTATATTTTTTTGTGCTTAGTTGAATAACTGCCTGTCTGAGTTAGTTAAATGCCACTTTTAAAAAGGAGAGCCCAATTCCCCCAGCTCTATTATGAAAAAAAAAAATCCAACCCTTTTTTTTTTTACAGAGAAAGCTGGGGTTAGGCATACCCCTATCAATTATACAACCATACCATAAGGGTTCGAAGTTGCAACGTCCCACCACAAGGTGACCTGCACTAACTGCTCCTCGGAGCTCCTGTTGGTAAAAGCCAACCCTTTAATATCCCTCACAATATCTCCAAGACTACCCCTTAACTCGAATATCCAGGTTTTCTTTGACTGGACTGAACCCAAATTTTTTGTTCAATTCATGCGCTTGGTCGGAAAATTTGGTTCAAGTGCATTTAAAGGATGAATGGGTTGGCTTCCCTAAGCTTATATGTTTTTTTGTGCTTATAGGAAATGGAGAAATATGGGAGCCCCCACCATGCCATTCACGATGACTCCATTTGCCAGATGCATTGGTCCATTCTCACCAGGTTGAAAATGATATGAATATATTATAGCAGTTGAGCATTCCCATGGAGAAATTTTTATTCGAGATTCTAGATCCATCTCATGTAATAGTGTACAAGATGTAGGACGTGTCCATTCTCAAACAATCGCAATTACCAAACGTCTAAGACAGTTAATTAGAAACGTCCATCTCCATCCCCGAATAACATGATATTAATATTCAAGAATTAGAAATGACATCAGGGTTGGCTTTAGAAAATAGACTTTCAAACGTCTGGGAAAAGTAAGACCATCCATCCTATGGGGCTTTCTGGATGCACCCATTAATCAGGAAACTAGGATAATCTGGGATATTGCATTATGCTCCACAATGCAATATTACAACTTGTTCCGGTAGTTCCAAACACAAAAAATAAGCTTAGGATTTGCACAAGACCCCTGTTCACATGACGCAAATGTGCATTATAATATCTAAGATGCAAGGTATACCAGGCTACATTGAGAAGACACGGTATTTGTGGATCATCAAATCCCACCATTTTGTGTTTTTAACCAAGCAACTCATGGATCGGCTCAATTCGACTCGTCTTCAACTCGGTCTTGTTTGGTTCGTGTAAGTGGTGAGCTGAATTACAAGCAGCTCGTTTAGATTAAATAAATCGAGCATGAACAGAGGATGTTTGGCTCAGTTCAGGCGAACGTGTATAAATAAAATATATAGATTTTAAGTGTAACGTGCCTTACAAAATGTAACATGGTACAACTGAATATATCCTCAATGGAGGTTATGCGTTGAAATCTCATTGGTTTCACTCTTTAAAATGCATGTATGTGCCCTTTTACGGATGGCAGTGGACTGAAGCAACAAGGTCTCCACCCCCATCCTGTCTCAAAATTCTACTCTCCGTCCCCACCTCCATTCCTACATGGGTTTTGATTTTAACTTTCATCCCCATTTCGTGTCCTCCATCCCCGGTCCAAACAGGCCGAGGCAGGGCAGGGCCCCGTTTCCCCTCGATCCACTGCCATCTCTAAAGAAGGATCGGGGACAGGGTGAGGCAGGGCCCCGTTTCCCCCCGGTCCACTGCCATCCCTATGCCCCTTTTATATAACCCAGCTCATGTTCAGCTCCTTTAGAGCCAAAACACCTTGTATTCTGTTCGTTCGGCTTGCTTACCAGCCCTAACCTTCCACAACAGCATCTCTGCTCATATGGCCTTCTCAAAACCTTACCAACCATATAGCCACCTTCATGTTGCCCATAGATCGGAGATCATCAAACAATGGAGACTTATCAAAAACGAACAATGGTAAACCAACGGTAAGCATCCAGCCATAAGAAACATGCAAGCCATAAGGAACATGCAGCCCTTTTTTTTCAGAGTTAGGCAAACAATGTAAAGCACGTGAAGAAGTTATCTCTGACCACTAAGAATATAAAATTCACATGGCACCACTTACCTGTCCCCCTTAAATCTGATACTTAGGTTATTTAATTGAAACATGCAGAATTTGATAAAAAAAATCAGTAGGTCCAGCAAAGCAGCCAAATGATCTAAAGGAAATAAGGTGCCGATTCTCAAGGTGATTCGTATCAGCCAAATGATCACAAAGCTGAATTCGTAACCAGCATTTTTTATGGGCAGATCAGATTTATGATTATTGTCATTTTGTATTTTTTTACCTATTGTAATTTACTGTAGTTTATCCTATCAAATGAGATGTATATATCACATGCAATTCCCATGTAAAGCATATCAACGAATTCACTTTTTCTTACTCTCATGTTCTCTCTTCTTCCCATCAACGTCTTTCTCATTCTCACGTCCTCTCCTTTTCACAGAATTACATACAGGTCGCCTGAGTGGCTGCGGGCTTGGAGAGAAGGTGCTGACCCCTTTGACCCAGGTTCAACTCGCACCGAGTATGCAGGTCCGCAAAAAACTGAAACATGCAGAATTTTCCAAGACCAACAATGCAAGACACGTTCGTTCTATTTTTCTATTCTCCACCCCCAGAACTACGTTATCTCCGAGCAGTAAATATATTAAATTCACACAACGTGGCACTGCAAACAAGTTGGTCTCAAATATGATGGCTAGTGACTCTGATTCGAGATCAAAGCATACACATGCAACCGTCAAGGTTATTTATCTTGGGACATGCAGAGAACCGAATGAAAAATAAAAATTGGGACATGAAAGAAGGTGAGAGCCGTTGTAGTATTATCACTGAGGGTTTGGTGGTCGGCTGTTTGCTGCAGAGACTCTAGATCCCCATTCTAACAGCTCCTTGCTGGTGTCGTCCTTGTGAGCAATCACCTCAATGAAACACAAGCAATCTTTCTTTTCCCCTGTGGCAGTCGCTATTGACTCAATCAGTTCCTCCTCGGTTAGAACCTATTCAAAATGATCACAATGAGAAAACATCATAAAACACTTCATATGCATATACAAACATAAATATGGAAAGAACCTCTCTCTCTCTCTCTCTCTCACACACACACACACACACACACACACACACACAGAAACAAAGGTGAAGAAAATCACCTTGGTTGTCCAGCATTTTCCCTCGCCGTTATGAATGGCATCAACAAGTCCTGTGTAGTTCCAATTCTTGATGACATTGTAGGGTCCATCATGGATCTCAACTTCAATGGTGTATCCCCCATTGTTGATGAGGAATATGATGCTCTTCTGCTCGCAACGCAGCATGGTGGACACATCCTGTGCTGTCATCTGCATTTGCACAAAACATACAAGTCAATCTATTGAATTTCAGGATGTCATCTAGAGATTCCATTAGAGCGAATTCTTTTCTACTACTCATGCATATTTATCCAAATGGGTGTTGTACTCCCGTTAAGCTGATGCTGGTATCGTTCATTTTACCTGAAAACTTCCGTCACCGATACAGGCAATCACACGTTTATCTTTAGCAGCTTGTGCATATCCCAGGGTTGCACCTACAGACCAACCAATAGATCCATACTGCATCTGGAATTCATACCTGTTTGGAGTCATGAGAACACTATCAATTAGGAATACAGAACACTCACAAGAGAAAGGGAAGAAAGAGAGTTATTGTGGTTGCTCACCCGCATCCTTCTGGCAGTTTGAGCTTCTGACAGTTGAACCAGGAATCCCCTGTTTCAGCAATCACTGCAGACTGGCCAGACAACATTTCCTGTAACACCCAAAATTTTAACTTGAATAAGATTACACAAACATTCAAATCTTAATTAGAACAAAATTCCACCAGAAAAAAAAAGAAAGATCTGTGATGATCACTCTCTGTTTACCTGTATGTGTTTGAAGAGGACATTAACTCTCAGAGGCTCATTAGGCGCTGACTTGGGAGGTAAACCATTGGGAACAAAGATTCGGTGGTAATTCTCATAAGCTGTCGTGTTCTGTTTCAACCTCTTTGCCAAAGCCTTGAAGAAGTCTTTCATAAGAATGCAGCCAAACGTCGGCCCATTGGCAATGACCACCCTGTCTGGCTGAACGATGATCACCTTCTCCTTTTTCAGCAACAGAGAATACCCAACAGAACTATAGTCATTGAAGATTGGCCCTGCAAAGAGGTAAGCATCTGCAGACTCCACAATCTCAGCACAGAATGAAGTACTAACAGCACCCCAGTAAGTTCCAATGAAGTGAGGGTGATGCTCTGGAACCAATCCTTTAGCTGAAGGCATCACTGCCACTGCATATCCACAAGCATCGGCCAACTCCACAAACGCTTCCCCTGCCTTGGCGACTCTCAATTTCGGTCCGCCCACCATCACCGGCTTCACGGCTTTGTTCAGGAACTCAGCCGTCGCTTCTACCGCGGCTTCCAGCCCCAACTTGTTGCTCAATCTACAAAACCAAAAGCCATTATAATATAGAAAATATCACCAACAAACTCTCCAAGGACCACCAAAACAAACCTTGGTGCGAGGAAGAAAGGAACAGGCTCTCGACTAAAAGTAGGGTGGGGAATGGCTGACAAGTTGCAGCTTATGCTAATGTAAACCGGCTTACTCTCTTTCAAAGCAGTAGAAATCGCAGTGTCGATCAATTCATGAGCATCATCCAAATTATTCACAACCGCCTATAAATCACAAACAAGAAAGCACACATAAATCCAAAGAAATAAACCAGAAAACCCAAATATGCATCAAAGCAAAGCCAAAACCTAGGGAAAAAAAAAAACATCACCAAGAAGCAATGATAGCACACTCCTCTCAATTAGATATTAAATTCTTTCCATCATGTGGATTTAGACATGCCCGATGGCGATCAACGAGTTCACACTTCATACCCACCAAGCCAATGCCCATAATCCAATACGCAATGGAGGCAAATAATATATTTACAACCATTTCACATATACCTCTCTCTCTCTCTCTCTCTCTCTCTCTCTCTCTCTCTCTCTCTCTCTCTCTCTCTCTCTCTGCCCAATGGATATGAATTGGTGTAAACTCCACACGCAGTAAACTAGACTGGGAATGGTAGAAACTAGAGCCACTGAATCAATCAAAATTCAAAACCCATTTGCAAAGAAATGAAGATGGTGGGGAATCGTTGGAAAAAACACCAAAAAATGATATGTATCACCAACTTACCCTTTTCTCTCTTTGTAGTCAGTTCAATCTCGATAAATCCAATGCTTACAATCTAGTTCGCACCCACAAAGGGAATGATCCTAATCCAAAGCCATTCTGAATCCACTGAAATTCGTCTCCAACAAGAACAAAAAAGGCTCAAAATCGGCGAAAAAAAATGATACCTGATAGCAAGTGACGGTCTGGAAGCAGCGGAGCTCCTGGGTGAAATCCGGGAGCCCGATGGTGTGGTGAAGGATGCGGTTGGTGCCGTAGTCGTTGGAGTTCGGCCCGCCGACGATGCAGATCACCGGCAGGTTCTCGCTGTACGCCCCGGCGATGGCATTGAGCACGCTGAGTCCGCCGACGGTGAAGGTGACGGCGCAGGCGCCGACGCCTCGGGCCCTGGCGTAGCCATCGGCGGCGTACCCGGCGTTGAGCTCGTTGCAGCAGCCGATGAGGTTGAGCCCTGGCTCGGCGATGAGGTGGTCGAGGAGGGTGAGGTTGAAATCACCGGGGACGGAAAAGACGTCCGAAACGCCCACCTGAACCAGCCGCCGGGCAATGTGGCGCCCGAGCGTAGACTCCGCGGACACGTCCCACACCGGACACGGCACTACCGCCTCCTGCTTGGTGGACGGCAGCACGCCCACGCCGTTGTTCACTGGCCCCGACCCGTTCCGCGGCCCGATCTGGGTATTCATTTTTCTCTTTTTTTTCCTCTGGGTATCGGAAGAACCTCAATGAAGGACTCGTGAGATGATGCTTGTAGCGGTTGTATCAGAGTTTGAGAGGGAGAGAGGATTCTAGAGAGAGAAACAATAGATCTTTTGGGGGGGCTTGTGAGAGAAAGTTCTAGATAAACAGCCTGTTCTTTTGTGGGGGTACGAGAGAAGGTTGAGAAGGGTATTCTAGAGAGAGAAACAAAGGTACTTTTTGGGAGGGTAGAGAGAGAAACCGCCTTTTCTTTTGTGGGTATGAGAGAGAAACAAAGAATGAAGGGGACTCTAGAGAGAGAGAAAGGAAGATTTTTTGGGGGGGGGTTGTGTGTGTGGGTGTGTATTCTAGACAGCGAAACAAAGACTTTGCTTTTTGGAGAACTTTTGGATTATGGCATCGTGGTTGCAGTGTAAGTAAAAGAAATGGAGGGATTATGGTTTTGAAGTAAAGGCTTCTTCTATTTAAAGGAGTAAGGGGTGTGGAAACCAGGGGCTCCACACAGTTTCTCTAAAAACTTGGGGTTCCTCAGTTTTTTGGGCTTTCCTCTGGTTTGGAGCAACGACCAATGAGGTGGTGTCGTGGCGTCACAATAGAAGACTACTGATGATGAGATCAAACGCATGAGAGTGATTTGTGGGGGAGGAAATTATGTACGCTGATCACTGGATGCCATTTTATTGATTAAGGGAATCCATTTGCTTATTGTTTTTACTATTTGCTTTGGTCTTTGCAGGGGAGGTGGTTTCTTTATTTATTGAACTGTGAGTGGTTGTGGTAAAAAGCCAGGAACCGTCTCACAAAGATGGTCAAAACCTGGTTCGCCCAAGGGATTGGCTATTGGAATCACCAAAACCCACATGCTCACAAGCTATTCCCTTTCAACCCTGCCTAACAACAAGACTAATTTTGCATTTTGGACCTTATGCTTCTGTGTCATTTGATCATTGATTCCAAGCACCTAATGGCATATTCGGTATACATGGGAAGGAAGGATTCCCAGGCTGGATCATTAATTGTTATGCAATGAGAAGTCAGGTCATAATCTCGCATCATGGGATCCAGTCGTCCATAACATCATACCCATATTGAAAGCTCATTGTTGAAAGCACCTTTTGAAAAATGTGATGCCATAGATGATCTACATGGTTCATCGATGCAGGAGCCGAGCAGCGTACAATTCGGTTCTAAGAGATTCACTTAGATCTAGTTTTGGTTTAGGGTTTTTATTTAGCTTTTATTTAGTTTTTGATATTTTTATTTTATGTATCTATCTCGAATCTGAAATAGATTTAGGGTTTCTTGTGTTTTCCTATAAATACTCATTATAAGAGTTTCTCCGTTAGAATTTGAGAATTATGAGGTTTGTTATTTTGTTTTTAGTTCAAGTTAATTTTTAATTGTTTTTTGTTTTTTATTAATTTTCTATAATTTTCTTTTATTTTCTAGAAATTTTCTTGAACTTATTGTTTTTCTAGATCGATTATAGTTTAGGTAGCTTTTTGCTATAAAATTCGTTCGAGTTTTATATCAATTTTGGTATCAGAGCTGAAATTCTAACCGAATTTACGGTGCCGAAGATTACTCAATTACAGTTTTGAGCGATTTGAGAGAAATCTTGATGGGCTTGTAAATGCATGGTATGAAAACTTAATAAAAAAAAAAATGCCAACTCTTGAAGAATTGACGTTCATTTTGATGCAACAATTTTCACATCTTTCGTGGCAGTAAAGAGATCAAGACACATGTTCAGAGATATGACTATGAGGTTGTGGGTAGGGGTGGCAATTTCTGACCCGACCCGCCAACCCGCCTCTTAGGCGGGTTCGGGTTGGGCTTAAGCCAACCCGTTTAATAAACGGGTCGACCTGCGTAACCCGTTTATTAAACAGGTCAGGTTCGGGTTGGGGGTATGCCAACCCGCCAACCCGGCTGACCCGTTTAATAAACGGGTTAGGCGGGTGGGTCAACCCGTCAACCCGCCAACCCGACCCGTCAACCCGTCAACCCGACCCACCAACCTTCCTACCTGCCAACCTGATCCGCGAACCTGAAAACCCGTTTACCCGACCCAACCCAACCCATTTATTAAATGGGTTGGCGGGTCGTGTCGGGTTACCCGTTTATTAAACAGGTCGGGTTCGTGTTTGCCACAGCTGACCCGTTTAATAAACGGGTCTGGTTCGGGTTGAAGTATGCTGACCCGCCAACCGACCCTATTGCCACCCCTAGTTGTGGGAGTGCAACCCGGAGAGCCACAACAAGAGTTTGAATCAAACGGGTGATTCAACGGTATCGACGTCTGTTGGGTCACATCCCCAAGATCTTAGCAGCGGCAAGGACGTTCTAGTGGATCCTTTACTTGCTATACCTGTTTTTGGATGTCATGCAGTCAACATCTCAGGTCACCAACCCACATCCATTCCATTTGTGCCTCTCTCCTTCTCTATTGTCACACCTGAATACGTGGCGCTCATTCGATCCCTCGAACACAGACGTGGGATTCTGTGAATCATCGGGGGCAAACATACACCACCCTCTCCACGGAAAGCCAACAAGGTAGGCCTCTCTATCAGCCCTACCCTCCTCGACGATGCCTCTAAAGAGAAGGGGTTTATCACTCCTCCTCCCCCTTCTTTTATAGAAAATTAGTGGATGGGCCGACTGTGACCCGGTCAGCTGCCGATCAAAACTAGCAAGACAGCACCCCCTTGATGGTTGAGAACACCCCTAAGCAACTTGGGGTGGGTGGGTGGAGGAGGGTAATGACCCCACCTTGCCCCCTCTTACCCAATTGGATGGGGAGCCACACGATTGGGGGAGAAAGGGAGAACCAATTATCCCCCTATGCAAACCCCAAAACAGATTTAAACCATTTCAAAACTTGTTCAAGCCCTTTTGAGGTTGGTTCTAGAGACCTATTCTGAACTAGCCCCCACTGGCTCTTAAGTCTAGAACCAATTTCCATTAGTTTTGGACTCAGACCTAGCCTTGTATTACCTAAATTCTTGCCCAAAGTCCTTAGTAAAAACTATTTTAGACCCATCCTTGATCCAAAACCGATCAAAGTTAATGCATTTTTGGTCAGTCAAAGTTAGGTTTTAGGGCTTAGGTAGGCTAGGTTAGGTTCAGGGTCAAGTCGAAAAGTTAATTCAGTTAACAGGATAGGCCAATTTTGACAAGGTTTGGTAAAAAATCCGGTACGCCCAAAGAGTGTGATAGAAAAATCTCAAAAATTAGAGAATGATTTCAGACACATGAGACTAGCTTGGGTTAAATTTTCAGGGTCGATGGACTTATAATTTGGGAGTTAAAATTTCAGCAAATTGCAGAACAGGTTTGGGTTTTCTATATGCTAGATTGGGTTTGGGTAAAACAGACCCCGTTTGTAAAATCAATATCTTAGTACAGATATATAATAAAATTTTATTGTTTGAAGGGTCTAATATAGGTAACTTAAGGGTGTTAATATCAAGGTTTTAGACCCAAATAACTTACGGTTTGGGTTGGGCCACTTCTACAAATTTAATAAAATTTCAGTTACGTCATAAAACAAATTTTGGATAGGTTGGTCTGAGGAGGGGTTAAGACTTAAGTGAGGCTTAGGATAAGGGTTTTAATGGCATACACATTTTACAAAGGATGTTCTAAGGTTGAAAAAAGGTAGGGTCTGTTTGGGGTTGATTAAGGTTTCGCATATAAGATTGTTCATGTTGTTGGTGCAGTCCACACAAACTCAAAGTAAAAACAATTTATTTTATACTTAGGTAATTCTAGACCCATGCAAGGCCTAAACCACCTTTAATGGCTAAAGATATGATCGAATTAGGGGGGAGTAACTCACACAGGATAAAGAGAGAGAGAGATCCACAAGAAAAAGAGAAAAACAAGAAGGGACATTAACCAAAGAGAGAGAGACGTCCACAAGAGAGAGAAGAGGGGACGTTAACTAGAGAGAAGAGAAGAGAGACGATTTTAAGATAAGGATTCTAATTCATTTTATATCTTCAATACAAGAAAAAATAAGCTCCTTTTATAAACCAAAGGAGCTCTCATAAAAGCATTACAAATAATAAAATATAATTAAAACAATAACACCTAGGTACAATCTATTTTCCTACTTAGGTAATACACAAGAGTCTATTGAGGTTAAAAGGCTCATTAACGAGAAAACCCCAAAGAGCTACATGACTTCCACAAGAAGCCTTAATGGTTCTTGGGAGGCACCAATTGTGTGAGGCTCACATGTCTTCCATGGAGGCTTCTATAAGAAACTCCTTATGTGGGTTCCACTTGCATTTATTTTTCCATTAAATGAGGAGAGCTCATAGGCGGTCCCACATGGTTGATGTGACATTACTTTGGCATGGGTTTCATGTGGCTTGCATGGACTGAAGCTTGGATAACGAATTTGGATCGATCATACTTGGACCCGTTTGCATGATTTGAACTTTTAGAGTTGGATCGAGCTCACCCGAGACTGAGTCCTCATCAAAAGTCAATCAATTTAAACTTATACCTACTTCTGACTTTTCCTAACAAGACTTGTACCAATCCAAATGCCATACTAAACCTACCTATCTACATCTATCCACAACTTATACTCTTGAAATACCCGTTTGACCCAGATGACACAACTTTGAACCCAATCAATTATAATTGGATTCATGAGCACCTATGGTTGGGATTTTCTATCTCAGTTCATATATTGCAAGTAGATCCATTTGGAGTTATTTTGCACGAGCCACCAAGGAGCAACATTGTCCAAATGTTCATTCTATTTGGATCATTGGTAAAATGGATCTTGCCACCATCAATTTTTTTTTTCTAGATCAGTGCTTAATAGATCCAAAGATTGCATCACCTTTGTGGTTCTTAGAAGTCTAGCGAAATTTGAAGAAGCATAAGTTGGATTCAAACTTGAGGAAAAGTCTTCTCGAACCAAGAAAGAATAATGCACAAGCAAAGCAATGTGCAATCCGGGTCTAAGAGATCCATTTGGATCGAGTTCTAATTTAGGGTTATATTTGTGATTTATTTAGTTTTGGATCTTTTTAATATAATGTATCTATCTCGGATCCGAAATAGATTTAGGGTTTCTTGTGTTTCCCCAATTAGAGTTTGAGAATTAAGAGGTATGTCATTCAGTTTCCAGTTTTAAGTTAATTTTCAGTTGGTTTCAATTATTTCCTGTTTTTTGTTAATTTTCTGCAATTTCTCTTTATTTTTCCAACAATTTTCTTAAATTTCTTATATTCTAGATGGATTGTAGTTTGGGGTAGCCTTTTCCCCGTAAATACATTCGGGTTTTACATCAGTGAAGGTCGGTGTTGGAGTCGGTAGAATCTGACCCGTGTACAGTATTTTATGGCAATTAAAAGATCAATGGCTGCACAAACATAAAAAATCTATGATTTTTAAAATCATTTTTTCAATGAAAAAACATGATCTTAAGGCCGATTCCCATCTAATTGGTCATGCTGAATCCATTTATTTTGGTCAGATTTGATCAAAAGAACTTGCAACCATGAGATCCAAGAGTGGGGTATGACAATGAGGTATGGCGTTAGGGACATAATTGGATCCTGTTCCTAATCTCGCCGATATTAAGTAGAAGTGGGGCTGTCAATGGGTTGGATCTGGTTTTTCATCCAAGTGAGTCCGAGCTCAGATTTAACTTTGAGATGCTGGTACCGGGTCCAGAACTGGCTCCCATAAGGACCACCATAAGAAAAACCATACCAGGTCCTATAAGGATTACATGAAGCAGACCCAGTCCATACTCAGTAAAATAATATCTTTTATCCTTTTTTTATATTGAAAAATCATGGGTCTTAATCAGAACTCAGATCGGACCCAGGTCTGGTACAAAATTTTACAAACCATGCCGGGGGCTTCGTATATTAATCGGACCCTTTCATTTATAATTGGACATCCTTCTTTATCACCAAACCTTGACCCTATTGGGTTTGGTACAGGTCAGATGCTGGGTCAAACTTGACCCATTGACACCCCTAACTAGAAGGTTTCCAACTTATTCATCGATGGTATATACAGAACCATATGATCTGGGTCAATTCTACATGTGTCCTGGTTGACAACTCCCAAGTTGGACCGGATGAGGATCCAGTTGAAATATGAATCAAGATGGGCCTTGTGTCCTGGTTCACCAAGACCCAGCCATGACGTGCTGACAACACTGGAAATTGTTAGGCAAGTTGAAAAAAGAGCTCTGTATCTCATGAATGTGCACGAATGTTCTAGTAACACATTTTGGTACTCCCTTCACGATCTAAAGTTTGACCCTAGAATTTGAGGCTGATAAAGAGTTATAGTGGTCTACATTTCCTCAATTGCAGCTGCATACATGTAGGGGTGGCAATTTCTGACCCGACCCGCCAACCCGCCTCTTAGGCAGGTTCGGGTTGGGCTTAAGCCAACCCGTTTAATAAAAGGGTCGACCCGTGTAACCCGTTTATTAAACAGGTCGGGTTCGGGTTGGGGGTATGCCAACCCGCCAACCTGGCTGATCCGTTTAATAAACGGGTTAGGCGGGTGGGTCAACCCGCCAACCCGACCCACCAACCCGTCAACCCGCCAACCCGACCCATCAACCCGACCCACCAACCTGCCAACCCGATCCGTCAACCCGCCAACCTGACCCGCGAACCTGAAAACCCGTTTACCCGACCCAACCCATTTATTAAATGGGTTGGCGGGTCGTGTCGGGTTACCTGTTTATTAAACGGGTCGGGTTCGTGTTTGCCACAGCCGACCCGTTTAATAAACGGGTCAGGTTTGGGTTGAGGTATGCTGACACGCCAACCCGACCCGATTGCCACCCCTACATACATGGTTTCACTATTCTAGTGTTGTGGGTATTTGTAAGGTTCCATGAAAAAGGTTAATAAAGAAACCAAGTAGGGATGGCAGTGGAACGTGGGAAACTGGCCCTGCACGCCTTGCCCTGTTTGGATCGGGGATGAAAGACATGAAATGGGAACGGAGGTTAAAATCAAAGCCCGTGTGAGGATGAAGGCGGGAATGGACTTACGCTTTTCCCCAATCCTTCTTTAAAGATAGGGATGGCAGTGGACCGGGGGAAAGTGGGGCCCCACCCTGCCTCGCCCCGTTTGGACTGGGGATGGAGGGCATGAAACGGGGATGGAGGCGGGGATGAAGGTTAAAATCCATCCCCGTGCGGGGATGGAGGCAGTGATGGACCGACATTTTCCCCCGCCCCACCCCACCCCACCCCACCCCATATTTCTAAAAGACCCTGAATAAAAAAATAAACCCTAACCCTATGTTTTATCCGTCCGAGCCATCGCATCTTTTCCTTCCCCATCTGCATTCTCGTCGTCGCCTCTTTTCCTGAATTTCTCGCTGGAGCTGGGCCGTTGCCGCCGACCATCATTGGCCTACGCCATCTCTCCCTCCTTCCTTCCTTCCTTCTTTCTTCACTCCATCTCTATCGCCGCCGCCCTGTGCCGCTGCAGTGAACCTCATCTAGGGTTAGCACTGGAGCTTGGAGAGCATTACCCACGTCAAAGATTGCTCTTGGTTTGATTTTATAGTTAAGGTTTAGGTTTGGTTTATCTTGTAGAAATACAGAGTTCAGAATGTTGCAATACTGAATCATTAACACCTTTTGGTTTTTCTACCATATCTAATGTTTACCAGGCAATATTGATCTTTGGTTAAGATTTTTCATCTCGAACAATATATGTTGGAAATCTGCCAGGTGATATCCGAGAGTGGGAAATTGAAGATCTTTTCCACAAGGTTCTCTTTATTCACTTGTATTTATTTTACTGATTGACAAGTTGAATACATTTTTGCTTTGATTTCCTGTCCACTGATAAATTAGTGCAATTAGTGCTTATTTGTATTGTTTGAAATGGATTATGCATTATTTTCTGCTGATATTTGGTTTCTTTCACGTTCCATTGAGAAGATGGCGAATAATATTTGGTTTCATTTCCAAGAAAACGGGGGCGGGGATGGGCGGGGCGGGGATGGGGTGGGGACGGGGATTAGTATTTTGAGACTGGGTGGGGGTGGAGGTCCAAGTCTCCCCCACCACGGGGGTGGAAGTTAAATTTTATGGATGGGGCGGGGGTGGAGACCTTGTCCCCTGCCCCGCCCCGGGCCACTGCCATCTTTATTTAGGGATGGCAATAGGCCAAAGGGGGACCCGCCTTACCTTTCCCCGTTTGAAACAGAGATGGAGGACGTGAAACGAGGATGGAGGCAGGGATGAAGGTTAAAATCAAAAGCATAGGGGATGGAGGGCAGGATTTTGAGATGGGGCAGGGATGGAGAACTTGTCCCCTGCCCCCGCTCCGATCCAACCACCTGGAGAGGCTGTTTGGTTGACTGCCATTTACGTGGATTTCAGCATAAAATAAGACACCCCAATGCCTTTTTCTTTTCCCCCTTTACATTGGCTTTGGCCCTTTGGCGCAGATTCTTGTCGTGTTTGGACTAGAAAAGGAAAAACCAGTTTGGGAAAGCTTTCCCCACCTTACTAAGGCACTTTTTAAAGTACTTACAAATTTTTATTTTACCCTTTTATCAATATGTGCTTCTTAACTTGTATCCCTTAAAATTCTTATTTTACCCTTGAACGTTAGACTTTCTAATGAAAAAAACAGATCACACTTCTTGGGATTTTACCCATATTTTCATTTTTAGGTAATATCTGAATTTGGGCCATACCAAAAAGATATATATTTTAGACCTTAGTTGGAACCAAATCCGCATTATAGCCGGTTTGAATCAAAATCAGGCAAGCGGAACCCTTTTTCACATGAAAAATGATAGATATAACTCTATTTTAGTGGACTCCGTAACACTGAGCCCAACAGGATTCAAAGCTTTATTATGAGACCTGAGTTGGGTATAGGTCTAAAACTAGAGCCAATCATCAAAAGTCGAATTCCAAAATGGATCTGACCCATATTTTGTACTGCTTATTCAGAACAAGGTTAGAACCCAAAATACTTTTAAGTCGGATTTGGGTCAAATTAGGTCTAGTAACACCCATTTTACTACTTGAAGGTTAATAGGTTTATCTAGGGGTGGCAATCGTGTCGGGTTGGCGGGTTGACCCGACGGGTTGGTGGGTCAGCACACCTCAACCCGAACCCGAACCGTTTATTAAACAGGTCGGCTGTGGCAAACACGAACCCGGCCCGTTTAATAAACGGGTAACCCGACACGACCCGCCAACCCATTTAATAAATGGGTTGGGTCGGGTAAACGGGTTCGCGGGTCAGGTTGGCGGGTCGGGTTGACGGGTTCGCGGGTCAGGTTGGCGGGTCGACAGGTTGGCGGGTCGGGTTGGCAGGTTGACGGGTTGACCTGCCCGCCTAACCCGTTTATTAAACGGGTCAGCCGGGTTGGCATACCCCCAACCCGAACCCGACCCGTTTAATAAACAGGTTAGGCAGGTCGACCCGGTTATTAAATGGGTTGGCTTAAGCCCAACCAGAACCCGCCTAAGAGGCCGGTTGGTGGGTCGTGTCAGGTTTTGCCACCCCTAGGTTTATCTAGGGATGAACAATGAGCAGGGCTAGCTCAGATTTAGCTAGGGCTCAACATGTTTAAGTTTGGCTTGATCTTGTCCGTGAAAGTAAATGAGCCGAACTTGTACACAAGTCAAAACTCAATCTACAAGCCAAGCTTGATCAAACCACTAAACTCGATAAAGCTCGAAAAGCTCAATTAAGCTCGCAAAAATAGTATATATAAAATATGTTTGCAAAAGTATAAACAATTTCTCTAGAGGGCAGGCTTTGCACTTTTCATCCAAAGGTTACGTTATTGAATCTGCTGCCAGTATAACTTTTCATATTTTAAAATAACCTAGCACATGTTTTCAGAATATGTATTATTCATTTGTCATGATAGTCAAAAGTGGCCAGCCTGGCCTAAGGGCAAGGCATTGTACACATTATTGAATCCCACTTCTTCCAAAGTGAAAGATGCATTTTTTTTTAAACTTGGGTAAAGCTCACCTCGGCTAGGTCAGCTCTGAACCGAGCCATATTTTGAAACGAGCCGAGTTCGAACAGCCCAGGCTTGGCTCGTGCACAAAGAAAATTGTGTCATGCAATATCTGGAGTGTTTATCTCTGCTAGGTGGTCAATTTGGATTTTCTCTCTTGTGATGGGAAGACCAATGATCTTTTAGATCAATGGCAGGAATTCACATTTACCGCTCACTTTCCAAAATCCAAAGTGTAAAACCCCATGAGGTGCCTCCTCTCGCTCACTAGATAGGTCTCCCCTTTGCACAAACCCCATAGGTACACACACCTAGAGGTTCAACCTTGGAGCATGCTATTTGGATCCAAAAATATGATTTTATGAGTCATGAGATTTTAGTGAATTGTGAATAATTAATTTTTGAAACCTTTAAAAACTAAAAATAACCATATTATCCAGGAAATTTGGTGTGTTCATGAAAATATCTACTAATTTGCCAAAATTCTTTACTTATCAAAAATAAGTATTTATTGACTTTTGTTGGACCATTTTACCCTTCACATGTATTTTGCACGAACTTAAGACATTCATAGAAAAATGCTACATATCTTTTACCTAAAGTGAATTCACACATTTACGAGCAATACCAACGAATGTTTGGAGGTCAATATATCTTTAGTGCACATCTCGCCTATGAGATTCACAACTTGTTTCAGTTGATGTTAGATGTTGCGCAAATAATGTTTTAGCATTTGCGAGCCTCTTATTCATAAGATATTAGTGTGAATGTCAGTAGGTACGCACAAAGTAACTGTGAAATTCTTTTAGAAACAGGCATGATCTTATTCTTTGATTCGAGTATATCGATCAATGTATATTTAGAGTGCACCTCTCCAAAGAAATTCACAGCTTTTTTCAGCTGATATTAGAGGTTGCGCAAATAATGTATTAGTATTTGTGAACATTTTCTTCGTAAGGTTTTAATGCAAATGTCAATATGTTGCAAAGTAATTGTGAATCTTCTTTACAAACATGCACAATCTCATTCTTTAATTCGAGTATATCGGTTAGTGTATATTTAGTGTGCACAGGGGCGTAGCTAGGATTCATGTGAGGAGGGGGGGCAAACAGGGGTGTAGCAAAAAAAAATTTATTTTTGCGATAGTCGGGGGTTTGGGGGTTCGGGGGCAGCGCCCCCGAAAAAAAAATTTAGATAAAATAAAAAATGACTACAATTATTAATAAAAAACTATTTCATGTGGACAAAACAAACTATTTGCTGCAGTCAGGGCTGGGCTAGGACTGGGATGGGCTACAAAAATGGATAAAAATCTATTTCATATGGAATCAGGGCTGGGCTAGGACTGGGCTTTTAAAAAAAAACAATTTTTTTTTAACTCTTTCGGGAGGCAGGACTGGGCTACAACCCAGTCCTACCCCCCTAGCTACGCCCCTGAGTGTGCATCTCTCCTAAGAGATTCACAGCTTCTTTCAGATGTTAGATGTGTGGATAATGTGTTAGTACTTGTGAGCCTCTTCTTAGTAATGTTTAGTGCAAATATCAATAGGTACCCACAAAGTAACTGTAAATCTCTTTTTGTTTGAGCGGATATCATTTTTAATTTGAGTACATCGATCATTCGCATGATATTTGAGTGAATGTTCAGGGTTTCGTGCAAATATACTAAAGATTTTATTCCCTCTTTGATATGGATCGGGTTGGACCCAAATCTTATTTTTCATTCGATGACCAGTTGCCCCAGGTGGGGCCCACCTAAGGGGCAACTTCCACTATTTTTGGAGTATGAATGGACATGCATAATAGTTTAATATGGGACTGAGAATAAAAGAGGGTGGATTGAAATAGCTTGGCTAATTTTGTCCAAGTCAATGAGGTCTCTTCTATGAATGACCTAAGTCTTCTAGGTGTTATCTATTATTTGGCTTAGGTATTTTGAGATGTTATCTAGAATTAGACTAATTTTTAAATTGTTTTTATAACTTGTAAAGAGGTGTTAATAGACCCTCGTGTGCCTATATATATGCTTTGTAATCTATTTTTGAAGACATGCTAAGAAATTAAAATCTTGACTCTCCCTCTCTCAAAATCGTCCCCCCCCTCTCTATCTTAAACCTCTAGGCTCTCTCTCTCATTCTCTTCTGCTTTGAGGTTCTCTAAGCCCTTAGAGACTTGACCTCTAGTAGGTCGTGGCACCAAGAAGGACTTTGGTTGTTGCCCAAGTCCAAGAACCAAGTTCGTGTTGGTGGCTACTCTATGGAACTAGTGGTTGATCGCTATTGGACTCAAACCGAGTGCATCTAGCATCCACCATCCAGCATCCAACCATCCATCAGACCTCTGCACAAGTCTTGGTTTAGGTCTAGCCAACCCTAGTAAGTTAAACCCAACCCTTGACCTTAGCCCAAACTTCTACTTGAACTCACCTAAAATAAGTGACCTCAATTCAACCCAAGTTTTGTTTGTTGTTAACAACATAATTTGGTCTGATTAGCCAAAGTTATATCTCCTAAACCAGAGTTGATCTAGGGCTGAAATTTTAACTCTAGGTTCCCCCATGAATCCCCAGCATACCTTTCAAAAATTAGAATTTTTTACAAACCCAGTTGAGAGAATCAGATTTTTTACCTAAATTGTCTGAACCAACTCTAGTAAGTTAAGGTCTAGCCAACCCTAGTAAGTTAAACCCAACCCTTGACCTTAGCCCAAACCTCTACTTGAACTCACCTAAATTGAGTGACCTCAATTTAGTCCAAGTTTTATTTGTTGTTAACAACAGAAATTGGTCTAACTTGCTGAAGTCATATCTCTCAAACCAAAGCTGATCTAGGGCTAAAATTTTAACTCGAGGTTCTCCCACAAATCCCCATCATACCTTTCAAAATTCAGAAATTTTCACCAACCCAGTAGAGAGAAGCAGATTTTTTTACCTAAACTTGTTTGAGCCAACCCTAGTGATGTGGACCTAAGAGAAAAACCAGTTATAGAGTCAGGAGAATCCAGCGGAAGTGAAAGACGAAGGAACCCACCTAAGTTTGGTTGAGTATCGAGTCGCAGTCGCCAGGTTTAGTAAGCAAGCACTAAGGTTTTCAGCTAGCATAGTGGACATGGCAGGGTGATCAGCACCAAGCAGAGGGCAGTGAGCAGTGTCAGCACGACTTTCAGCAAGGTGTTTAAGAGTGTCGACAACAGGAATTGATGTGTGGGCCGTCCGGTCTATTGCGTCAATGAGAAAGTCAACTTTATAAATAGTGATTCTTTTATAAAGGAGAGTGGCCTCAAGTTGAGAGTGGCCTTTTCTAGCTTCTCCATAGGCCAGTGAAGGATTCACATTTCATTGTATCATCTTCATTTACCTCCATTTCTCAATACCGAAGTTGTCTAACCGAAGAGAATGAGTTGTATGTCAATCTCAACGATCAGATCATCATCTAGCATTGAAGCCTAACTGCATCATCTTGATTCACTGTCGCAACACTTGGAACAACTTCGGTTGATCGTCACACAGGGCACAAGTTGTACATGGATTTAGACGAATCACTAAGCATTTTGGCTCATGATCGTCTCTTCTCTAACCATAAATAAGTGCAAGCACATCTCAACTCTGCTAATCCTTATCTGGATTTGATACTTTACCTTTGCAGCTACAACAGTGTGATCGCATACAGTTGACGATTGAGACAAACACTCAATCACATATGTGTTCTCCAGACCGTAGACATAAAGCGCCCGGCGTCTTTGAGTTATTAACTCACTGTGTCGATTTTGTGTGCTAAGCTAAGTGCATAAACACCTAACTCGGTCCTAAACTCTTCATGCTCGTACTATGGACTTCTTGCTTGTGTGCAGGACTTCAGTCGAACACAAAGCCGCACTTCTTTCTCACTGTGTTTACACTGTAACATTCACACTTAAGGAGACAGTAGAATACGAGCATTCTTCTTGGCACGGGCCAACACAATGCTATTGAGAGATCTACTCACCCGCAGAAGCGTGTATGTCTGAATGCATGAACATGTTGCGTCTGTGTGCACTGTGTGCGAAAGAGCACCTATGTGCGCCACAACAAGTAGCGCCTGTGTGCACGAGGGTTGTGGAGCGCCCGTGAGCTTCAAATAGTTGAGTGCTTAAGTGCACAAGGGAGATGGTAGCTACCGCGGTGAATGAATTCTGATTGTACTGCAACAATTGGTATAAGAGCTATGCCGCCAAAAGCGACATCGCTCAAGGGGATCGTGTTGCAACAATTGCAACAGCGAGTTGACAAACGCCTTGAGGATACCTCGCCCCCAGCCACTTCCTTAGAAGGCAAGATAGAGTTGGTAGACGATCGAATGATAGGCCTCAAACTGCAGATAGCTTCGTTGCAGCAGAGCCTCATTGATTTATTTGTGGATTTGAAGTCACAGCTTAAAGTCGAGGGTAAGTGGCCAGAGCAGCATGACTGTTCTGCAGACAAGCTCGCGCCTGACACACAATTCCTTAGTGACATAAAGTTTGTTGCAAGGTCGTCTGTGGCTCATGTGCGGAATATGTCGAGTGTGCAACAACATATGAGAACGAGTCACTTGCTGGCACTAATGCCCTAGCATACGATGTGCCTATCACTAGTGCACAATGGTGCTATGCACCCACGTGCGATGCATCAAGCGGTACAACACACGCACGCTATGCCCTGATGCGCGACACGCATGGTGGTGTCAACGTGGGCGATCAGCCGCACAACGTGTGCTATGCCATGATACGTGATGCGCATGGCACTGTCTGCGTGGGTGACCATGCAGGCTGCACGAGCGACAAAATGTCGTGCACGCACACTGCCTGCGGCATTCCTGGCTATGCACGTGGTGACAGAACTGGGGTGGTTACTCCATTGCCTGTCCAATTTGATGAGAATGCCTTCGAACAAAATAAGGAAATGCAAGGGTGCAAGTTCACACCCAAGAATGAAATTGGCGTTCGAACATATGGTCGGCATGAAAACTTCAATGAGGTAAATTTACCTAGATCGGTTAAACTTTCATTTTCGACATTCACAGGCAAAGATCCGATGGAATGGTTGTATAAAGCGCGATAATTTTTCATAAGCTACAATGTGAGGTTTGAGCACATGGTTTAATGCGCTGTTATGAGCTTTGAAGGCAAAGCTCTTCGTTGGTTTTGTTGGTTTAACCAATGACATGGGTACCCTACTTGGGACATACTTGAGCATGAGCTTCTCAAGCGATTTGGCCCAACTCCATACACTAATCATGGCATAAAAATGAAACAACTTTGTCAAGTTGGATCCATCTAAGAAGACCAAGCGCAATTTGAGAATTTGTGTTCTCTTTGTGGAGAATGGAATGATGATACACTCTTGAGCACATTCCTTGGTGGATTAAAAGATGATATCTGTTATGAGCACTTAGCTCAAAATCCGCATACACTTGAGGAGTGTCATCTTCAAGCTCGTATCATAAAAAAAATATGAGAGAATGCATGGTTTTCGTAAAAGCTCTATAAATACCAATCATAATTATAAGTTTATATTGAGGCCTATGCCAAATAAAAAGGTTAAGTTCTGGGGTTCTAATCAACCTAAGCCAGAGCGCATCTCTAGGAAGGAAATTGATGAATTGCGAAAAAGGACTTATGTTTCAATTGCAAGAGCAATTGGATGTCGAGTCACAAATGCAAATCATTAAAGTGTTTAATAGTAACTGGCAATGAAGATGACTATGAGTTGGAAGAAGGAGAGACCATGGAACAATTGGACCAAGAGAAAATTGAAGTAATTCAAGAATCAATTGGCCAATGTTATGCTTTCAAAAGCAAATCACCCATAATTCCATGCGAGTCTTCAACACTTTATCTGACAAGAAAGTTGATGTTTTGATTGATATGGGGTCTGGTGTGAGTTTTATAAAAATGCTTTTTAAAACAATATTTTTATTCAAAATCAAGTGAAAGCCAGACACTAAAAATATAAAAACCGGCTCGCACGAGTGGTGGAGTCTGGGTCGATCTCAGAGAACGGGAAATACTTTGTATTCAACACACAATCTATACTACTCTTTAATGCCTTGAAGAATAAAAAAATTAACTAAATAAAATAACTAAGAGAGTGTTGCCCTACTCAGAGGGCTTAAACAAATAATTAAATGGCATATTAAGACCCAATTAATAAATAAATAAATAAAACCTTAATCTAAAAAAAAAGACTTCAGTGCTTTAGGTCTTCTTGTCCCTTCTTGATTGATTTGCTTCTCTTTATCTTTCCCTCTGTGTACCTTTTAGGTACTTAGGTTGAACACTTTTGTATGGTTTGCTAAAGGGCTCTCTGAGAGCTCCCTGATGGCACTTCTGAGGCCTTGAGAGGACTTCGGAGGGTACTTTGAGGGCACAAAAGGGCTCTACCACACATTTTAATGCTTTCTGCAAAAATAAAAAACACAAAACAAAGCAATATGAGAAAAACTAACAAGAAATTGACTAACTAATGACTGACAAATTCAACAAAAACAAGATTTGAATTAACTAACTAAACTAAGCATGAACTAACTACTAACAAACTATCACTACAAGACAAAATAGCAAAACTACCTAACTAACTATAATGTAACAAACTAAGCTTAACTAAATTCGAGAAATCAAGAAGTTATTGAACCTAAAGATCAAGAAAACAATCAGTTGAACATGGCAAACTACTTAATTAATTAATTTATTCTAATATCAACAAATTAATAAAAATTAACAAGAACTAAATCAAGAAAATTAACTAATAAACTATGCTAATCGGAATCAAGTAAAACTAATTATTAACCTGTATGCAAGATAAACAAAAAATTAATTAACTATTGAATGGCACATAATAGAGGATGTTGCACGACATTCAAGATTAAACTAGCTACCAAACTATGAAATAATATGATCCTTAACTTACTCTACCTAATCTAAAACAAATGCATAAAACAAAAAGATCGACCACACGGTTCGGCTATTATCATTCAGCAAGGAACTTAGCTTTAACAATATGATTGAAATAAAAACTAAAGAATAGTCATATGAATAACAACTATCACACTGAAAAGCTAAATTTAACCTACAGCCAAAACGTTAACCTATGCTAAAGAACGACCCTTGACTCTGAACTACTAATTAAATCACATAAATATGGCTAACACTACTTATACCAACTATGATAATCTATACTTAAATTAACTGGTTAGCAGCAATCTAAAGTATTTAGCTAGAACAAAATTTTTATGTCAGCCAAACTAATCTGAACACATCAAAATAACTTTCTTAACTTGCCATTGAACTAATGCAAAATTAACGACACCCTGGCACTACCCATCACGCCCATGGCTTCTGCAGTTTTTTTATTATTCGGACTCAAATAGCTTCAATCATGCATAATGTGTGATTGACGATTCTGATGTAGCACTGGTCAGGTCGGCATCTAATGAAGCACTATAGTGTGAGCACATGAACCACTATGCTTGGATCCAGAACTCGTATGTTCTGCAACCCTGGTTTAGCCCAAAAAAATGAGCAGATCTACGATTGTTAAGGCTAAGATTTAACAATTTATTGAAGTCGTTTTGACTCAGATCATGATCCGTGATTTAGAAAGCTCGTCTGATCTGCAGATCACACAATTTTCTATGATCCTTAGGAAGGTTAACTTAGGCTAAATAGAAAGCATGGTCTAGGTAATAGACGTTAATTTTGCACTTGCTAAACAGATTTCAGGGCCAAATGACAAGATGTTAAACAAAGAAAAATATAAAAAAAAATGATTCTTAATCTACTATGCAGGTATAGATGGATGCAAAATATGAGATGCAAGTGAGATACATGGCTAACTTGACCTATATTATCCTTTATGCAGAGAAAGAAAGAGTATATAATATGAATATAATCTATGAAACAATCAGACATAAACTAATCTAACTACTAAATTACCGTGAGATGGGGGAGAAGAAGCAAACCTGACAACTTACCTCCGATAGAGGGGTTGAGAAGAAGAAAATGATCTTTTCCAGCTGAACACACGCCTCCCCGACGATATATACAAGAAAAGCTGATGAAGAACGGGTTTAGAAGACAGACGAAATAAAGAATAAGAAGGGGAAGAAAAAGGAGAAATAAAATAAGAAGAGAAATCAGCTATGGATGAAAAAAGAAGAAAGGGAGAAGGGAAGACGGAGGCAAGAAGCAAGGGGGCGTGAACTCTAATCTGAAAAAACATCTCCTCTTGTTGGAAAATATGTATTTATAATGCTCTAATTAGGTTAAAACAGATTTTTCAAAAAGAATCCAAAGATTTTTTATAATTTCTAAAACAGGGTCTCTTGTGAAAAATGCATTTTTTTTATAAAACAAAACTTTCTAAACTAATTAATATTAGCTAATTCAATCCTAACCTAATTAAAATATAATTAAGAAAAATCTTAAACTAATAAAAACACTAAAAATGCAGGGTAAAGCTTGAAATTCATGTTTTTTTGATAAATTCAATTTCAATACAATTTCTCAAAACTAATGATAAAAATGGGGTTCTAAATCAATTTTCACATGGATTCTGCATAAAATACATAAATGTATGCATGATCAGGGTCTACCCACAACTTTTTGAGAGATAACTTAGTGTCTAAGTTCAAATTTCGTTCACAGAAGCATCCAAGGTTTGATGTTATGGTGAGAGATGGAAGTCATCTCAAATGTGGCCAATTATGCATCGATATAGAGATTAATCTCTAAGGGTCATATTTCAAACTTGACGTTTTTGTATTGCCTATGCACAAAGCCGACATTGTGTTAAGGATGTGTTGACTTCACTCTTTAGGAAGTGTAACATGGAACTTCACCAACATGGAAATGTCATTTGCTAAAGCAAGCCGACCAATGATTTTAAGAGCTAACTCTACACAAGATGGTGAGGTTGTTGATGGGCAAGAGACTATTAAAATTTTTTGAGCTACTCATATGGCTTTCTTATGTGTGGCACAACAACCTTTGGCGGCAAAAGAGGAGTCAAAGTTGAAAGACATTATTCCACCAGACATGAGTGAATTGCTTGAGTCTTATGAAGATATATTTGGAGAACCCAAAGGGTTACCTCCTTCACGCACTCAAGACCATCACATACCTCTTATTCTGGGGAAAAGGCTAGTTAATGTAAGACCATATCGG
The DNA here is from genome assembly GCF_984573655.1 of Nuphar pumila. NCBI lineage: Eukaryota > Viridiplantae > Streptophyta > Magnoliopsida > Nymphaeales > Nymphaeaceae > Nuphar > Nuphar pumila. The sequence continues at coordinate 133,855,498 of NC_143251.1, forward strand.
TATGCTTTTGCACAAAAGAGTGAAATTGAAAAATTAGTAAAAGAGATACGCAAGTGATATCATTCACCCAAGTTCAAGTGCCTACTCCTCGCTGGTTCTTCTTGTGTGCAAGAAGGACAACACATGGCGATTTTGTATTGATTATAGGGCATTAAATGAGGTAACATTCAAGGATAAACATAATTGATGAGTTATTGGATGAGTTGTTTGAGGCTAAGTACTTTTTCAAGCTTGATTTAAGAGCCGGATATCACCAAATTCGAATGGCTAAGGAGGACATAAAAAAGATCACTTTTCGCACACATGATGGTCACTATGAATTCTTGGTTATGCCAGTTGGTTTGACCAATGCATCGGCCACCTTCCAAAGAACTATGAATGACATCTTTCGACCTATGTTGAGAAAGTTTATGTTGGTATTCTTTGACGATATATTGGTCTATAGTTCTAATTGGAAAGATCACCTTAAGCATGTGAAAATTGTATTGAATGTGTTAAGAAAACATACCTTCTTTGCCAAGTGAAGCAAATATAGGTTTGGTCAAGTGAGTGTGTCTTATCTTGGACACAGTGGGAAGCCAAGGTGTGAGTGCCGATCCGGACAAGATTGAAGCCATATCAAGTTGGCCTACTTTGTGCACCATCAAAGCCTTGAGAGGTTTCTTGGGTTTTACGGGGTACTATTACCGGTTCATTCGACATTATGGCATTATTGCCAACTTCTTACTTCATTGTTGAAAAAGAATTCATGGGGGTAGAATAGTGAAGTCGAGCAAGCTATAATAGAGGCATCGGTTCTTGGTTTGCCTAACTTTGACAAAGTTTTTGTCTTAGAGACCGATGCTTGTGACATTGAGATAGGGGTAGTACTAATGCAAGAGCAATATCCATTAGCATACTTAAGTAACGATCTTTCAGAAAAAGCCAAAAGCCTTTCTACTTATAAAAGAAAACTTTTTGCCATTGTGTTGGCTTTAGAGAAGTGAAGAATGTATTAAATTGGGAGACATTTACTAATCCAAATGGATCATCAAAGTCTCAAGTATATTTTGCAACAATGAGTCTCAACTCCTCTCCAACAAAAATGGTTGACTAAGCTCATGGTTTCATTTTTATACCAAATATATTTATCAAGATTGAAAGTAAAAACATATTGAACCCAAGCCTGAATCAAGATGAGTTGGATTTGGGTTTAATTTTTAAATTCTATTAAAAGACATGTATATTGAAGACCCACCCTAATATTTTTTAATGACCAACAATGAGAAAGAGACTCATTTTATGCCTGTTAAGAAGGACTGATAAAGAAGTTTTGCAAAGAGTGAGAAAGGAAAGAAATTTTTTCATGTTATGGTAATTTAAAAAGGCGAAAGAAATACTTGGAAAAAGAGAGATAAAGCAGTTATAAACGGTAATTAATTTTTTTTAATTACAATGTGCCATGTAAGCAAAACTGTTTTTTTTATATAAAAACTTTATGCAAATACCTTTACAACCTTTTAATTACATTCTCAATTCACATGATGAGAATGTCAATTAAAACAAGGTTATAAAGCATCCAATTTTTTTTGCACTTGATACCCTTGCTTCTGTTTTTTATAATACGTAAGATGTAGGATAGCATTTAAGATTTACGAAAGAAGGAGCATAACATGAGCACATGATTTCCTTTATTGTGGATTAATCCCACGTTGATCAAGGAAGAAAAGCAAGCCCCCATCCAAAAAAGCATGGATGGCGCTTACCTTTCTTTGTTTATCCACTCAATTGGTTGGACTTCTTTGGGTTGACTAGATCCAACTAATGAATGTCAGTCTGATTGATCTCGGCAGATCTTGAGGAGACTTTACAAATCTGAGCCCGAAATTTTCAGGTCCAGTATTGTAGAACATACATGAAAATGTGAAATTAAGAAGAGAGAAAAGACGTTAAATTATGGATAATTATTAGTAGTTGTAGTTTACGTCAAATACAGTACGAAATCCACACCTTCGTTCTTTGATCGTTTATTTTTTATGTATATATCTTCTTCTAAGACAGGGAGGTTTGATTAGTACTGGAGAAGTCTTAAAGATTAATTACGAAATCCCAGCAGATTGACACTCGCTTTTTCCCCCAAAATCGTGGGATGTATTTGATTGGTTGCTGAAAACACGTAGTAGTGCGGCTTTTCCCAGTTACTGTGGCCAGGCACACAAACACACACAGTCCACACAGAGAGTCTGATTGTCAGTCGTCGTCGGGTTGATCGCAGCCGTCCATGGGCTCATCACCGGAGCCGCGAGTGTTCCTCAGCTTCAGCAGGGAGGAGGAGGAGGGCCGCCGTGGCGGCGGGAGCTTTACGGCGCGTCTATGCGACGCCCTCCATCTCAAGGGCGTCCGCGCTCTCGCGGAGGAATCGGACGGTGGCGGGGAGAGGGCGGAGGGATTGGCCATCTGCATCCCCGTCATCACCGGATCCTACGCAGATTCGGAGCGGCGCCTCGCGGGTCTGGCCGCGGTAGCAGGGTGCGGAAATGCCGTCAAGATCCTTCCCGTCTTCTACCGCGTCGATCCTTCCCACGTCCGGCGCCAGAACGGACCCTTTGAAACGGCGTTTCGGGTGCACGAGGTCCGATCCGAAGGGAAGGAGGTGAAGGGCTGGAGGGAGGCGATGAGCGAGGTGGGCGAGATCGCCGGATACGTCCTCTCCGACGCCGACGACGAAAGGTGCGTGCGTCTCTCTCTCTCTCTCTCTCTCTCTCTTGACGACCCCACTGTGGCCTCCTCTCCTTCGCTTTGCCCCTGCCCGCGTGACCCCACGGCCAGGCGGCCTCTCTCTCTCTCTCTTAAGGAGGTCATACACAGTCCGCCTCTCCTCGCCGCCGAGCTCCACCGATTGGCGCATGCAGATAATCCGGCTAGATTTTTGAGGACCACGCGCCACCCACTCCAGGGGGCTCCGCGCAGTCCGCACAGCAATCGTCCATCTTCTTTCTCCGTCGAGAAGACTGCTAGAGGGTTTTTCAGGGGCGAAGGGGGTGATTCGGGAATCTGATCTGATTTTTCCCTTTCCCAGAACCCCGCTTCTCTTCTCCCTCTTTTTCCCCTTTCTCAGTTTCTCTCTTTCCCTTCCATTTTTCCCTAGTTGCACGGTGCGCAACCACCTGAACCTCCCCTCTTTCTAGCCCCAATCCCTTCGCCCCTGGTCCTCGCCCTTCTTCTCCCCCGTTTTTCCCTAACTGCACAGCCTACGGCCTCTCTCTCTCTCTCTCTCTCTCTCTCTGTTGTAAGCCTTTCTGTCGCGGCGCCGCTCCCAAGTACAGCCATCCCTCCTCTGCCGCTGATTTAGGCCGATTCGCTGCCATGCCATCGTCACCTCGATGCTCGCCTGCCGTCACCGCTCCTTGTTGCCTCCCTGTCGTAACCCTGCTCGGTCGAGGCCTGAAGAAGGCGTCGTAGACTGCGTTTCCGGCGGCAGGCTTGAAGCTCAGCAGCACTGTTCGCTCTGTGCCCCCCTCTGTGCTGAACCGGTCAGCGTCGTCTCTGCTGCTCCCTTCTCTTCGGGGGCGCGTCTGTCCCCGTCGGAAAGCATGAAGGGTTTGGCCATCGGCGTGAAGGATTCTGAGTTCCAACGGTGAGTGATGCGTCTGCAGCCATCTCTCTATCTTCCTCTCTAGGGGACGCGTCGGTCACGGTCGAAGGCCCAAGCCTGTGTCGCGTTTAGTCGGAAAAGCGAGCACCACAGGTGTCCCCAACCCTCGCAGGTGTGCCTCTCTCTCATCTTTTCCCTTTTCTGAGTCCCATAGCCCCTTCCATCGGTGTCCTTTATCACCTGGGTGTTCGTAATTTCGATATGCGCCCCTCATCAAGCTGTTTTTGGGGGCTTGCTCCTGATGTCCCGTTGAGAGTCAACCAGCGAGCCCCTCATTTCATTAAGGAAGCTGTGAATGACTGGGGTGCAGCCTTTAATGACTGGGGTGCAGCCTTTGTGCTACGCTGGTGGGGATTAGATGTTGTCATGCCTTTCAAACTCAAATATTGGTTCTTCTCTAAGCTTTCGACATCCTTCGATCCTGCTTAGATATGGGCTCTCTTCGCATTTCGGACATCAGGTTTTTTTTGCGAGCGATTAGGCGAGAGCCTCTCGAAGCATGCTTTGTTAAAGCGATGTTTGTTTCGCCTTTCTTCGTTCGTGAACTTCCAGAATGGGTTGCTGATCGAAGATGGCAGCAGGTCCCATCTCCTTGGCAAAGCTTCTTTCATGCCATTCGCTCTAGATCTCAGCTGAGTCATGCCAGGCCGGGGGATTGGTGGTGTGTTGCTTGTTTCTCTCTGAACTTTCAGAAACGCTTTGATTGTCATAAGTGTGGTTCATCTTTTTTCTCTCATCGTCACCCAGTTTGGAAGTGAAGGAAATCTAGCCCCTCCCGTCCCCATTCATCGGGGCAGAATCTAGTCACTCAAGATTCTTTTGGGTTGGGGCGTCATCATTCAAGTCAGATTCCTGAACGGCCTCCTCGGTAATTATCCTTCTCACTATGGGTGCAGATTGACAATCTTCAGAAGTCGGCGAATTCATTCCATGAGATCAAGATTAGGTCTATCTAGGTCCCGATCCGACCGCAGCACTTCAGGCTTTCTTTTCCGTCATATGCTTCAGTTATGTTAGCCCCATCTTCGGCGTATGATGATATTTTTCATCCATCGCAAGTTCTGCCAGGGGTGGGCCCCAAAATATCTGGCTCTGCCATCAATGTTTCCTCTCCTGGAGATCGACTGCTTATTATTTATCATGCATGGAACTCGTCGTCTGATTCTTTTTGCGCCGATTCTCGAGATGGATTGGCGGCGCAGTTTGGTAGGCATGCTCGTAGGGAGCATAGGACAAATTTGTCATCCTCGCCATCGAAAGTTTTGTCAAGGGTGGGCCCACAAAAATTTGGCCCTGCTGGCAATGTTTTCTCTACTGGAGTTCAGTCGCTCATTAATTCTCATGCTCGGGGCCCGGTGTCTGCTTTTATTTGTACCCCTTCACGTTTCAGCTTGGAGGCGCGGTTGGGTACGCTTGTGCATGGTGGGCAAAGGACGATTTTGCCATCGTCCCTTATTATTTTTCCTTCAAGACACTCTGATTATTTGGTTATCAATCTTATCGCGTTTAATGCTAGAACCAACCTAGCAATCAGATGTATGGTGCTTGGCTTCTCGGTTCCGCGTCCTCTTCCTGTATCACATTATATCTCTGAGGTTTTTTCATCTGCCAAATCTTTTGGTCTTCCCCAAATCGTGTCTCATCTGGTAGTCCAGTGTGGGGTCAGGATAGCCACCTGTTTATGCCTTTGCTTCAGCAGCGTCCCAGTCCGCAACCCCTGGGTGTCGAGGTTGTCGACACAACTAAGTTGTTGGATATCTCTATCTCCTCTTCGCAACGGCAAGCTATAGTTCTTGATATGGATTCTACGATTTCAGCTATTTCTGCTATTATTGGGGACTCTATTTGCCACTCGGGTGGAGCAAACTGCGAGCAGCTGAGCGTTTTCAATGGTCACTCGAGGTCGTCTGTTAGTGTCGGGGGTGTTCGACAAATCATAAATGGTCAGCGAAGAAGGAGGAGGCCTTCATCAATTGTTTCGGCTACCGATACTAGGTTCCCAAGAAGGTCGTCTCGGTACCACCAGGCTCGGGTTTTTCCAGATTTTGTGTTATGAAGACTGTTTGTTGGAATATTAGGGGTTTAAATTGTCCCACGAAACGCTTGTTTCTGGCTAATTGGGTTAGGGAGGAGAAGCTCAATCTACTTGCTTTATGTGAAACTAAAATAGAGGTCATCCCGCTCGTGGTCGCCTCTAGCATTTGGCAGAGAGCTGACTATTTCTTTAAGCCTACGGTCAATCATGTCAGAGGTATCCTTATCTTGGGGAAGCAGTCTTTAAATTTATCTCAGCTGAATGTGGGTCTTTTTTCTCTATTTGTTGCTTTCAATTTGCAGACAGTTGGTAGAAGGGTAGTGGTTTCTGTTGTTTATGGCCCTAATCTCGCCGTCATGAGGCCTGCGTTTTCGGATGATTTAGATAGGGTTGTCGTTTTCAGCGCATACTGTCACCTTCTTATGGGGGATTTCAATTGTTTGCTCTCGATTCATGACTCTAATAACCTCGTCATTCCTAATCCCTCTATGCGAGGTTTCCAAGATTTTGTTCATCGACATCTTCTCTACCCTATTCCTTTAACCGGAGAGCGCTTCTCTTGGTCAAATAGGCGGTCTCGCCCGTGTTGTAGGGTCCTTAACAGGGTCTTTGTCACCCCTAACTTATTGGACCTCATTCCCGACGTTAAGTGTGTGTTGCTTGCTCCTTCAATCTTAGATCATGGGCAGATCATCACTCATTGGTGGGATGACTTTCATCCCATCAGGAGCTTTGCGTTTGAAGAATGGTAGCTTCAGGAGCCATATTTTTTCTCAATTATTGCTAATTCTTGGAACAAACCTTTTGATGAGCATTGGGCAACGTTCCGGGTTCAAAAGAAGCTTTCTCATCTAGCTAAGGATATCAAAGTTTGGCTTCATAGTCGTAATGTAGAGAAATTTCTCAGCAAATGGTTGCATGGGATCATGAGATTTTTGAGTTGTATCAGTTTATGTCTTCTCCTGGCTTTCTTTCTGATTTGCAACTTCTCAGTCTCCAGGCCAGGTCCTTAGAATTAACTATGCTCTTGAAAAGCTAAAAGAGGAAATTCGTTGGAAGCAGAGGTCTAGGGTGAAATGGCTTGCGGCTGGTGATGGCAACACTAAATTTTTTCACTCATATGCTTCCTATCGTCATAGGAGGAAGGTCGTTCCTTCTATTTCCATTGGGGGTGTTTCCTATCTCAATCAACATGTTAATCCGACAGTCTCGCTATATTTTAAGGCTTTATATTCGGCTTCATTAACTGCGAAGGGTGTATTTGGTAATGTCCTTGTTGGGTCAATTCAGCATGAGCAAGCTAGATGTATGTAAATGAGGTTTTCTGAAGATGAGATTTTTAGGGCCATTAAAGATCTGTCGGGTTAGGAAGCACTCGGCATTGACGGGTTTCATGTCGACTTTTTTAGAATCTTTTGTGACTATGTTAAATCGGACGTGGTGAGCATGTTTGATGAGTTTTATCGTAACTCCAAACTGCCTTATCATTTTCATGTAGCTATTATTTCGCTCATTCCAAAAGATGATGAGGCCACTGATATTTCTCGGTTCCGCCCAATCTCAATTATGAGTGCTCTCTATCGGATGTTTGCCAAGGTTTTGGCGAATAGGCTGAAATCGGTGGCTCACCAGATTTTTTCAGACTCTCGGTTCGCCTTCATCCGTAATAAGAGGGTTCAACACTCGTTCATCATGGCGTCTGAGGTTGTTCATTCATTGCAGCATAGCGGTCAACCTTATTTTGTCCTTAAATTAGACTTTCATAAAGCTTTTGATTCTGTGCATTGACCCTTCTTATTTCAAATATTAGCAAATTTTTGTATTGGTCGTCGTTTTTCTGGTTAGGTAAGGGAGATGGTCTCAAATGCCCAGGCCATGTTAAATATCAATGGTGTTAGAGGAGACTGGTTCAAGCTGGGGTGGGGTCTGCGGCAAGGGTGCCCCCTCTCGCCTTTGTTGTTCAATGTGGTTGCTGAGGGTATTGTGGTCTTGCTTAAGCGGGCTGCGATATCGCGTTTCATTGATCCTTTGTAGGTTTTGGATTTTTCTGGTCATATTTTTACTTATACTGATGATATGATCATTTTTTGTCGTGCAAATATTCAGCAGATGCTTAGGTTCAAGCTTATCCTTCGGTTCTTCCTCTCTCTATTTGGGCTCTCTCTAAATGAGAACAAATGCTCTCTTACCATGTTCAATGTTCAGTCCAATATGCTTGCAGCTGGGAGGAGGATTTTTAATTACACTATTACTGACATGCCTATAACGTACCTGGGATTGCCGTTACAAGTGAAGCACCTATCTTTTGCTGCATGGGCTCTGACGCTTCAAAAAGTGAAGCTTAAATTACTTTCGTGGCAATCGTCTTATCTCTCCATCGCTGGTCGTCTGACTTTAGTCAGACATGTTCTTTCAACTACCCCAGATTTTTTCATGTCTATGTTTGTGATGCCTGTGGGAGTAGAGAAGCAGCTGACGCTCTTGCTTGCTGGCAGGTTTTCTTTGGTCTGGGTGTTAACTCAAGGGTAAGCGTCACTTGATTGGTTGGCGTTCGGTGGTCTTACCTCGGCGTATGGCTGGTTTAGGCATTCTTGCGCCCAGACTGCGGAGCATTGTTCTTGTCGCTAAGCAATTTTGGTTGGCCCACCAACCGGATAACCCTTGTGCTCGTTTGCTTCTTGCTAAATATGGGGCTCTTGCTCTTATCTCGGATCGTCTGGGAACCATGGGTTTGGCGTTCTCGCACTTGCGCAAATCGTGGTTAAGGGCTTTAGCCTTCTTCAGAGACCATTTTGAGGACTCCGGAAATTTTTGTCAGTGGTTGCAGTGGGCGTTGGCGCTAAGCGAAGAGTTCCTCACCTCAAAAATCTATAGATCGTTGCTCCCCCAGGGGGGCTGATTGGTTACCCGAGAATGTGATTTGGGCGAAGGGCCCTTCTCCCCGTTCTTGAGTCTTGGCTTGGCTAATTTTGCATGATAGGATCCAGACCCATAGTAATTTAAAGAAGTGGGGCATTCAACTCCCGAGTTGGTGCGTGCTTTGTCAGGCTGCGGAAGAATCTACGTTTCACTTGTTCTGGTCTTGCCCAATATTTGTAGAACTCTTTAGCAGGACCTGAAGGCATCCAGAAGTATTTGTTAAGGAGTCGTTTGCACTGGATCTGATATTGGGCCCTGTTTGTATTAGGCGTAGCACGATATGGAGGTTGATCTAGCGGACATGGTTGCTTACCTCTTGGTGATTTGTTTGGATGGCGCAAAACGATGCTCGTTTTCGTCAAATTCCGGTTAACATTCATAACCTGGTGCATAAAATCTTGGTAGATGTTTATGCGATCCTGCGTATGGATCTTTGTGATCTTCCGCTCCCTCCTACTGACGCTCCCTCTCTTTTGCCGTCCTCTGGGCCTGCGGCTCCTGCGTGAGCTCGTTTTGTCTGTCTAATGTTCTTTTTCTCTTCTGCTTTCTTTATTTGTTTTGCTCTTGTTCAGTTCATGGGTTCAACATTTTGTTGATCTTCATGAGCGGTGGTAATGTTGAATTTCTTCTCTCTCTCTCTCTCTCTCTCTCTCTCTCTCTCTGTGTGTGTGTGTATGTGTGTGTCAACGGGTTGGTCCTAGCCAGATCAGGAAGGGTCCGACTTTTGGGTCACGTCTTCGTCTTAGCAAGCTAGGTAGACAAGATCCAATGACTATACGAACCCAGATCTAGTTTGGAAATTTAGAAACCAGATAAGGATCTGGAATTTTTTCTGCTTAAAACAAAAAAGTAAAGATTTTAACAGCTCCGGTTCTTGCTATCAGAACCCATACTCAGATCCGTTCATGCCTAAACCAGGTTGAGTTGAATCCAGACTAAGACTTGATATCAGAACCTCAAAGATGAACCCAGTCTAGACTCACTTAGATCCAGCTTAGGTCTGACCTTTTGACAGTGTAGGAACATCAAAGTGTACCTAAACCATCAAAACAACTAGTTGTCAGATTTGGGCTTGGATTCAGATTTGGCTGGGTCAAGAAAATGAAATTTCAAACCCTGATCCTTATAATTTAAAATGTTTTTATTCATTGAACATACATATGAAAGGCTTGAGTCAAGCCGGTTAGGGTCAGGGTGGGGTTCGGATCGGCATTTTTTTAATGCCCCACACAGTTATTCGGATTTGGGTCGGGTTGGGTACTCGACACAAACCTGACCCATTGACAGCACTGCAAACATGGGTTCCATGTGGCATGTCAATGGACCTAAATATAACTGAATCCTAGCAGATTTGGTCTTGATTGGATCTAAATGAGGTGCATGCCACAATGCACCAACATTTTAAGACTTGAGAAATCATGATTTTATGTCAAGAAAACACACCATGCAAGTCATGATTTCCAGCTAACAAACTGTGCTCAACACATTCATAGGGTTACATTGAGGGATAGGGATCTTCTTGACCCTGGTGCACATGGAGGCACACCTACCAACCTTTATGGTTCCATGAAATTGGTGGAATTTAGTGTAAAAGAACAAATGAGACTATGACTAGAGAAGTATGAATTCCATGCTTGTGTGTGGGTATAAAAATAGCCATCTCGCTGTGGAATTGGCCAGCTATCCCATGAAAAGAACAAAGTGCCATCAAGTCACACTCTTTACACACAAAAGTCGCCCTATGCATTTGGAAGCATTTATCATGCTTTTTATTGAAAGAGAAAACTATAATTGATACAACAAAATGCTACTAATGCTAGCACTCATGTATGGTGTTGTCTTTTGGTTTTGAGAGTTTGCAGGAATGAAGACAAGACAATCCAGTTGATTGTTAAAAGGGTTTTGAGTGAGTTCAACAATGCTACTGTTGAAGTTGCTAAGCACCTTGTTGGAATTGATTCTCGTGTAGAAGAAATAATGGAGCTGCTAAGCATTGGAGTAAAGGATGTCAGAATGATAGGAATCTATGGAATGGGTGGTCTTGGAAAGACCACCTTAGCTAAGGTCATTTACAATCGAATCTTTAAATACTTTGATGCTGGCTGCTTCTTGCCAAATGTTAGAGAAACATCTAAACAGTATAGAGGACTTTGTATCTTGCAAGAAAAACTTATTTCGGGTGTTTTAAAATTCAAAAATGTAAAAGTAAATGATATCAGTCAAGGTATTGCTGTGATAAAAGGGAGAATCCATACCAAAAGAGTTCTCATTGTTCTAGATGATGTGGATCATAAAGAACAACTTGATGCATTGGCTGGCGGGCGAGATTGGTTTCAAGCAGAAAGTAGGATCATTATTACAACAAGACATGAGCATATTCTAAATGTACATAAAGTGAAGGAGCATGAGAAGTACCAGCCTAAAGAATTAAATCATGTTGAATCGATGCAGCTTTTCAGTTACCATGCATTTGGAAGATACCAACCAAGTGAAGGTTATGAGGAACTCTCTGAGAAAGTTGTATCAATAACTGATGGGCTTCCTTTAGCACTCGAAGTCTTTGGCTCATTTTTGTTTGATAAAAAGAGCCCAAAGGAATGGGAACAGATGTTAGAACAGCTGAAGTTGATCCCTTTTGATGATGTTCAACAAAGGTTGAGAATAAGTTATGATGCTCTTGATGGAGGAGAAAAGAAAACATTTCTTGATATTGCATGCCTTTTAGATGGTATGGAGAGAGAAAATGCAATTGCTATATGGCAGGCTTGTGGTTTCTTTCCAAGGATAGAAATCAAAACGTTGATGCATAGATCTCTCATTAAGATTGATGAACTCGATAGATTGGAAATGCACGACCTGCTTAGGGACATGGGTAGGGGAATTGTGCGAGAAAAATACCCTCTATATCCTAGCAAGCATAGCAGGCTATGGATTCATGAAGAAGTGTTGGATGTATTGGACAACCGAAAGGTAAACAAATGCAAAAGGTTTTCTTGGCCACTTTCTTTGTTTTTCATTCATTCTTGCGTTGCTTGCTAATTTATGGTTTTGTTACCAGGGAGGAGAAGTTCTTGAAGGCATTGGAATCAATTTCAGAGCAGAGCCAGTGAGAGATTTTAGCATTGAGTCTTTTGTAAAGTTATCCAATCTAAGGCTGCTTCGCGCCAATTTTTCAAATTTCATAGGTGAATTCAAGTACATGCCTATGGAATTGAGATGGTTAGAATGGCGTGGTTGCCCATTGAAATCATTGCCAGATGATTTTGATCTTAGGAAGATTGCAGTCCTTGATCTATCTCAGAGCATGATTGTGCGAATATGGAATGACAGCATGTTGTCAGAAAACAAGGTGAGTTTCAATAGTACAAAATCATTCTTTTACTCACTTTTAGATTTCAAATTTTACGTCAATCCCCGTTAAGCTATTTCCATTCTTGAACCCAACATATGCCATTCCTCACTAGGTACTGCATTGGTGAATCCACATACTCTGTCAGATTACAAATGTGATGAGTAAATTTCTGGCATCTTAGAGAGGGCTCTCATTGCTGCTTAATTTGGTGCCAATAAGGATAGATCACATGGATTGTGTTATCCGTATTTGATAGTCATCTTGCCAGGACATCTCCAAATTGCAGTTGCCAAGGTCCTTATGTGTGAAGTATGCTATGTAAAATAATTAAGCAAAAAAGTATCTCATTAAAATGCTGAGGGCAAACTTGTTTTGCTTCACCAGTTAAAAGTAGTTCCAAGGTCGTACTCTAATTGTCCATAGGGAACTACCTGTGGCTAAAGCTAGGAAGATGAAAACAGCATAAGCAGAGCTGCTATATTATATTACTAAGCATATCATCATTTTTGTATTTCTCCACAATGTGGATTGTTTTCTCATACGCATGTTTTACTTGGCAGGTCTTCAATGGATTAAGAGTTCTTAATCTGAATGATTGTTTCGACCTAAAGACCACTCCTGATTTTTCTGGTCTACCGATGCTTGAGAGGTTGTTTCTAAGTTCCTGTGAACAACTGGTCAAGATCCATGAATCGATTGGTGATCTCATGAGGTTGGTTGTGTTAGATATGTCCTGGTGTAGGAAGGTGAAAGAGCTACCAGATTCCATTGGAAGGGCAGCCAAACTCAAGAATTTGATCCTGTGCTACTGTGAATCACTAAGAAGATTGCCTCATTCTATTGGCAACCTAAAAAATCTGGCATCACTAAACGTCGCATCAACTGACATTGAAGAACTCCCTGATTCCATATCATCTCTTGAGAAACTAAACATTTTTCGACTGTTTAACTGCAAGAAGCTTAAAGGGCTTCCAGAAACAATTGGAAGATTGACCAAACTCGAAGAGCTAAACTTCAGTGGCTGTGAGCTACTAAGAAGGTTGCCTGATTCTGTTGGGAAGATGGGAGATCTATCAATGCTTGACCTGCAAGAAACGGGCATTGAAGTGCTTCCTGATTCCATAGGATCTCTGCATAAGCTGAAGGAATTGCCTTTGAAAGGCTGCAAGATGTTGACGGGCCTACCAGACTCATTTGGGGGATTGACAAAATTCCAGAAGTTGGACTTGAGTGGCTGTGAGTCACTAGAAAGGCTGCCTGATTCTATCGGCAACATGAAGGATCTAACTGAGCTCATCCTCTCAAAAACCTGCCTTAAGAAAGTTCCTGTCTCCATTGGATCTCTTGATAAGCTGAAGATCTTGAATATAAAAGGCTGCTTGAAGCTCACAAGCCTGCCTGATGCAATTTGGAGGTTGACCAACCTCGAGAAGCTTGATTGGAGTGAATGTGACATGTTAGTGAGCTTGCCAGATTCTATTGGCTGTATGAACAAACTAGCTGAACTTAACCTCTCATGGAGTGGCCTTGAAGAGCTTCCTGATTGTATGGGTGACATGACAAACCTGGTTGAGGTTGACCTCTCTTGGTCTGACATTGAGGAGCTTCCTGATTCCATAGGATCCCTTATGAAGTTGAAGAGGCTGCTATTATTCAAGTGCAGTGAGTTAAGGAGCCTACCTGACTCAATTGTGAACTTGACCAAACTTGAGAAACTAAACTTGAATGGCTGTGAGTCCTTAAGAGCATTGCCCAAAGCAATTGGCCGCATGAAAAATCTGGCTGACCTCGATGTGTCTGAAACAGGTATCAAAGAGCTTCCTGATTCCATAGAGTTGCTTGAGAAGCTCACTGCATTGGGAATAGGTAACTGCACTGATATGGTAGTCCTAGACTTGAAGAGGATGAAGGGGTTGCAGATTCTGTTTGTAAAAGGAAGAGGTGAGGAAGAATATAAAGATGAGGACTATTATGAGATATCAGAAACCATGTTGGAGAAGAGTGGTTACTCTCAACAGAGTCAAGAGTACAGGAGGCTTGAATACATCGACCGTAGAGATGGCAACTACAGATGGCTGATTCAGTGGAGATTGGTGATAAGAGCAGATAACCAGGATCAGGAACGGGTGATCTTGGTAGAGGACGGGCATAGGAAGGAATGGGGCCTTCACAAGGGCATGCAGTGGTTAAGGCTCATTTTTCCAAAGGAGTTTGTTTCTGATGATAATTACTAATTAACCAATTAATAGAACATTATGCACCATGACTCTCTCTCTCTCTCTCTCTCTCTATTCTGTTGGTTATGTGCAAATACAAGTATACAAGTTATAACAAGCGATTATGAAAGAAAAGCCGGTGTAAGTTGCTCATCGTATGGGTCTTAATGTTTATATTATGATTACTTGTGCTGGAGTCCAGAGCCTTTCGTCCTGGTCTTTGGGTGTCATCCAAACGCTAGGTCATATTTGATGCAGTTGTGATACTACTGATGTATCTCTTTGTAAAAGCAAGATTTCACACATAGAATGGAAAAATGAGATCATTTACCATCATTATGCACCTTCATTGTTTTCTCTTAACATCTGTACATCTTGGAAACTTGTTATGCATCATCGTCTCCAAGTTCTGGTGGATATCTTAAACTTCTTTGTTGATCTATTGGTTGTGATTTTGTTGAAAACAGCTAGATGAGACCCACAGCATATATATATATATATATATATATATATATATATATATATATATATATATATATATATATATATATATATATATAGAGAGAGAGAGAGAGAGAGAGAGAGAGAGAGATTCACCACATATCAGTAGACAGTTCTTCAAGAAGAAGTTCTATTTGTGCATGTCCTAGAATTATGCCCCTTTCTTGAGCATAAACTAGAAGAATAAGACCTTGCAGATTTGGAAATCAATAAGCCAGCCCCTGAAGCACTGTTCTGTCGAGTAACTTTAGGGCAGGTCCTACAATTATGCCCACCTTGACCGCAGACCCTACACCTATGGGGACTTCGTTCCCGATTTTTTGGTTCACTTGACCTCTTGCTTCTAAGCTTCCCACACGTCTTCCGATTATGCCCTCATCCTCCACAAATGTTGCATTTATACCGCCTCTCATCAGACCCTACCTCTAGTTTTGGACAATAATGTCTTCTATGCCCCTCCTTTCCACAATTTCTGCAGTAAAACTTCAATCCTGTATTGAGACAAACAGAGATGCTGAGAAAAGTCAGGCTTGTTACAAGATAATGAACTTGAAAGAAGTTGGAACCTTACATAATCAAATTTAGGGAATTAGAAATTTGGATATGGATAGTAGCAGCATGAGCAAAGCGCTCCTAGATGCTAATGCCGCTGGTGTGAATCTACAATAAATTATTTTAGACCAAACAGATTCAGTACCTAGAAAACAGATATCACACAAGTAACATTGTAACTTGGTCTTATTCATTATTCAAACGAAGATCTTGGCTGAGGACTGGAGCAACAAGTCTGACTTCAGAAAGCACAAAACTGACAGTTTGCCCTCATTTAATATTCAAAACTAGTATGTTGAACTCTGGTCTTGAGGATCTGGGTCTTAAAACTCAGGTAACAGCAGCCAGGAGAATCTTGGAAAGGGCTGCAATCTTTTGTACAGGTATTCAATTAAAGCACACTAAATTTAAGTTGGCTAATTTCACATGAACAATGAAATTAAGCATTGTATGTCATAATATTTTTGAGTAAATTGTGTGCTGTTGACTACAGCAAGGTTTACCTTACAAGAGATGCGTCAGAAGCATGACCTGTTACAGTAGGACATTACATTCATGGATCTTTTTCCTTTCTTATATAACATTTGAAAGTAATGGAAAGTTAACTGAATGCAAGCGATGAGACAATATGAAGTATTTCCCCAACCAGTAGCTTGTCATTAACTTTTTCATAGAACACGATAAATGAAAGGGACAGTAGATTGGTATTATGGCTTACCTTTCATAGCAATGCTTCTTTTCAGACGGTTTTCTGAATTACTGAAAAAAGCTTTTAGAGCTTCAGATGCACGCTTCCTTGCAGCATCAGTTCCTTTAACTTTCTGAAATGAATATTAAAAATATACAGTGGAAATTATGATCCAATCTTCTGCAAGCATCAATCAGATTTAAAATTGATATTATTCTTTTTTCTTTGGTGACAGTCAGTTTGGGGATAGTCTGCTGATGGGATCTGAACCCAAGCCCTCATGGTTAGGATATTGTGACACCAACCAGTCTGATCTCTTAATTGACCCTTAATTGACAAGATTCATATGAATATAATGAGAGATACCCAGCAATATAAATTAAAAGAAGGAAACTGCAGTCAGTTCTTCTAAAGTTCAGATTCAAACCTTAATTGCAGCTATTCTCTGTGCACGAAGGATAGGGTCAGAATGAATATCTTTCATTCTTTTAGTAAACATTCCTGTTTTAGCATTTAGACTCTGCAAAAATTAGTTTAAGTAAACTATTAATCAAACGTGCTACATTTTCTTGCAAAAAATTCTTCTTAAATGCCTACTATAAAATTTGTGCCTGAGAAATTACTCTAGAGTCTAGACACCAATCTTACATGGCATGCAGAGTTGACATTTAAAGGGATAACCACAAAACCAAAAAGGTCGCAAAGCTGATATAGAAAAGAAGAGGATGAAAGTGGAACAAGTTCAACTAGTTTTTAGCCTTATGATGTTGAGTGCACTGGGACGCAAGATGAAGAAAGAAAACCTAAATTCTCTCCTTATCACACTCAGCTGTTTGAATTGGAAATCGGACATTTCGTTAGAATGACCTCCTGCCTCTAAAAAAATGTTATATCTGCAAATGCCACATGGAAAGTTTCATGGCGCTACAAGTAAGACAGTAACACACTACAAAAGACAGGGCCTAATGGATCCTTTATAATAAATGCAGAACATGTGTAAAAATAATGAAAAGGTAGGTCTACAATTGACAAATCAAACAAATCAAAAACAACAAATAAGATGATCCTAATTGCAAGCACAATGAGAAATGCAGGCAGGACACTAACCCTCAGTGAACGGCTGATCTTTTGACCAACTTCAAGTGGCAGTGACTTATATATGCGTTTTTTTTCTTGTAGACAATTTCACAACCAGATTGTCAACATCATCATCTTCCTTCACTTTAAATGGAGAGCTGCAGAATAGATTAAGCATTAAAGGTTGGTCTAATTGTTAAGTTACAGCCTGCCCTGTAGCCAGACGGTATTAAAGAAACACATCACCATATGAGAGATTTTTCGTTATACAGGCAAAAGTGAAAGAGCCATCACAAAAAAGTAGCCAAGTTTGAACAAGGCTTAACATCCAATGAATCAGTAAAACAACAGAGTGCAGCACCTGTTTCAAAACGGATTTAAAGAAGAATCTTCTTGCATTAATCTTGAAGATAGAAAACAAGGTACATGGCAAGTTACAGAACATCATAGTTTTTTTTTTTTACAGTATTAATTCTAGCATATGTGTGAAATTTTCTTCTAATGGTACCTGTTTCCAAAGCCTATTTGAACAGATAACAGTATAGAAAAATGAAAATGGAAAAGATAGTGCAATTCCATCAATTTGAAACTATGACAACATGAGAAATGCATTGCATCTCATCAGTGTCTTGGACACCTTTCCTAAGTGCTTAGGACGTTTAAAGTAAAGAAGCAGTAGTAGGAGACTAGTAGCAATGTAGTAGCTAATCATATGCCCATAACAGTAATGAAGATTGACAATTTTCTTTTTACCACTACAACAAATCAGGCATCTCAACCAGCTCCTGCATCATTTTTCAGATTTATTGGCCAGTTATGCCTGTTTAAAATTAGAATCTACGCAAAAAATGAATTGCAACATGATGAATTGCTTGCGGTTTAAATGTCAGGGGAAGTGCATAGAACAGTTTGGAGTTATGCTGCTGCACACCAAAACCTTGAATTTAAATTTTGTTGTAGTTATTCTGCAGTCTAGGATTGTAAGGAGGTGTCAATATGAGATCAATTCAAAGCTTGTGGTAAATCCAACTGCAGACTCATCTGCTAAAGTTAGCATCACCAACCTAGGGGGTCAATCTTGATAAGACATCTTTTTATGTAGCTTACATGACTCCTATGCAAGTTCATTACAACTTTAGATGCACATATTATATTTATTCACCATTCAAACTGCAAACATCAAACTGAAAAGTAGAATGTAGTTTTTTTTTTTTGTGTGTGTGTGTGTTGGGAGCAGATATACTTGGTACAATACGATAATTTTAAAAAATTAGGGCATGGGGACATGGCTGTACATATACATAGATGTAGGTGTGTGAGTGTGTGAATAAAACAATTCTAAATCATTATAATTAAGAAAACAATGAAACTAAGTTGAAATTGAAATGTAATGTAATTGATCACACATTTTAAAAGAAAAAGAACTCAAGTGAATATGAAATCAGTAGATACAGTAATAAAAAATATAGATAAAGTCAATGACACAATGCTGACTATGTGTGAAACTTGTTTGACTATGTCCATGAAATGGCGTGTCATGCCCATGAAGTGTCCAAGTATCGTGTCGTGTCGACATGGGATACACATATTAAGTGAAGTGTCCCTGTGACATAGGTTGGGAGGGATGGTAGGGATCATCGGAGAAAAACTGCCTCACTCACCAAGTTCATTGATGTAAAACCCCAGGTCCCCTTTTCCCACCAGGGAGCATCCCTGGATTCAGCCTCATGGCTAAGAACGTGCAGTCGTGCACCCTTGGGTTTTGAACTTGTGAGTCATGATGTCCCCTCACTTGGTGATATTCACGAGTTTCCCCTACCATATGAGCAATGCCCTCATGGGCTGAATGTAGTCATTGTTGCCAAAATATTACAGATTAAAACAGGTAGCTAATTACTTAATTTGGCAATATTTCATATGAGCATTCTGATTATAGCATGCAGCTCACAGCCATTATGAAAGAATATATCCATCAAAATGAAAGAATGAAAATATAGGATGCTTTAAATGTGTTGGTCTTCCCAACCATGCTTTATTAACTTGCCAATAATTTAGCAGTTATGAACTTTTACAGAATACCTTTATAATCAAGGCAAATTCGGTATGGTTAAGTGTCAAATCATTGGGAATGGATGAGATCCTAGAACATAAACTGTGCTAGTAAGCCCAAACTAAGAAGTGGGATTTGTAATGAAATAAGAAAAATGTGTGCACAACTACAATCACACAAAGTCCATATAATAAGGGTGTTGTGCACACTTACAAAGTCACTAATGAGCCAACACAAGCCACTAAGCGCAAATACAATGTTCACAACCACAAACAGCCACTAAGGGTAAAAAACACTTAAAATTAATAAAATTTATTGTTAAAATGCTTGAGAAAGTATTGAGAGAATGAGGGGCCAAAGTGCCCTATTTATACAAAAGACAGAGGACTCACTAGCTGTTGGGCTAGTCCCAACGGCTAGCTGAAAAGGATAATAATGCCCTTAATAGCCATTTACATATATTTTAATGCCCCCTTTCAAATTGACGGTGCAATCACCGAAAGTTTGCTAAAAAGAAAAGAGCAACAAGGCGATGGCAAAGCTTTGATGAAAAAGACCGCAAGTTGACCCTCTGAAGTAACATATGGCAGCTTAATTGTTCCGCGTATAAATTCTTCATGCACATAGTAACAGTCCATCTCTATATGTTTGATGCGCTCATGAAATGTATGATTGCTTGCAATGTGTATAGCATTCTTGTTATTGCAACACATCTTCGTTGGTATAGAGATTTCAATGCTCATATCTCCTAAAAGTGTTCGGAGTCAAACAATCTTCATAATTGTAAATGTCATTGTTTGATACACAACCTCGGTGAAAGAAAGCGACAACTTTTGTTGTTGCTTGCACCTCTATGAAATGAAAGAGTCATCTAAGAAAAAACAATAACCAATAGTAGAAATACGATCATTAAGGTTGCTTCTCCAGTTAGAATCAGTACCTGCAATGAGATTCAAAGAAAAAGATGAGGATAGAAAAAACCCTTTACCTATGGTGCCCTTTAAGTATCTGACAATATGCATTATGGCATTCATATGGATGGTTGTTGGTGCATGTTGAAATTGGCTTGCATTGTGGACTGCATGCACTATGTCAGGTTTAGTAATTGTAAGATATGTAAGGGACTCGATCAACTTTCAGTATGGTATAAGATCCTCTAAGGGAGTTTCGTCACTGGCCCTCATCTTTACATTGATCACTTCGGGGTATCCACCACCTTTTCATCAGTCAAGTATGGTTTATTAATCATTTTTGCAGCCAACTTTGTTTGAGATAAAATATATCCTTTAAAGGAATAACCAACCTCAATACCTAAAAAATACCTTAGAAAACCAAAGTCAAACATTTCAAAATTTCTTTTAAGAATATTTTTAATTTCATCAATACCCCTTTTATCACTTCTCGTGATAATCATATCATCAACATACAACAATAATATGATGACACATGTTTTTGTGTTCTTGACAAAGAGAGCAGTGTCAATATAACAAAAGATAAATCCAATGTCAGTTACAACTTTTGTTAATCTTTCATACCAAGCCTTTGGGGCTTGCTTAAGCCCATACAAAGCCTTTCTCAACCGAAGAACCTTTCCCTTATCAATAGAAAAATCAAGAGGAGGCTTTATGTACACTTTTTCATTAAGTTCACCATTAAAAAATGCATTCTTAATGTCACGGGCCTAACTTTTTCACAATAGGCTCGTGCGACGTGACGGTGTCCCCACTACCGTCTCAAGCCTTTCCCAATCGCTCACTTGCCATAATGGAAGTTTTGAAGATAGATGAATGCAAGAAAGCGAGAAGTAGAAGAGAAGAGAATTGCAATCACTTGAAAGTAATCACAAAGAGGGTGAACAAAATAAAGCTCTGCGCATCAATTTCATTCACAGTTGGTGCCCGAGGGCTCTTTACAGACTAGATCTCAGGGCACAACCCACCAGGGGTTACATTCGACCTGACCCAATGTACAAACGGGTGGCCCAAAGAAAGTTACACGTAAGAGACATCTGCACATGACTCATACATACACCGGGCTCAACAAAGAAAAAGACAGACTCTTGACGCAACTTTACAATGTAGAAGTCGCAGGGGAACATGCTCCCCACTTCAAGTCATGCGCCGCCCTCAGCGCCATCTTGTTTCGTGACACGCCCTGACTTCACTCGGATGGTTGCTCCTCATCCGAAACGTTGGTTCCCATGCCAACTTCGTTGTCTCCTTCCACCACACCAGATGCTTCTCGGCCCGTTGTGTTGTCGGGGCCCTCTGCAGAATAGGAGCGTGTTGTGGCATGCTCTGCTCTGAATCTCCCTGATCTGCGTGGTAAGGCTTCAAGTTGCACACATGGAACACCGGATGCTCCTCGAACTTTGGTGGCAAATCCAACTTGTAGCCCAAGCTACCTACTCTCTTATTGATGGTGAAGGGTCCCTCATACTTCCTGCTCAACCTGCAGTGGCGTCTCCTCAAAATGCCTGTGCGGTCAAGGTAGAGCTTCACCAACACTTGGTCCCCAACTCGGGACCTAACTGGGCGACGACGCTTGTTTGCCCGCTTCTTCATCCTCCTTGATGCCTTGCGCAGAGGTGCCTTCGCCAGCTCTATCTTCTCATGCTAGTCTCGCACAAACTAGCACGCGAAGGATGGCCTTCCCATCTTCTGCGCGGCAAGAGTATGCGGGGTCAGTTGCTGCTGCCCCGTGGCTGCCTTGAACCTTGTCTGCGGCCAACCATAGCCTCGCTTAAGGAGTGCTAAGGTCGGCTCCTGCCTCGAGCAGCTTGCCCACTAAAGTGTCATTGCACTCCATAAGCCACTTGTAGCGAGGACTTCCCCACCGCGGCACGAAGACGCATCCTCCCTTAGTCACGAGGAGGCCCTCCCGTAGCCCAGATTTCTGCGTCCTTCCCTCATGCGCGAAGGATACGTTGCGCTCAACTATTGCATTCTGTCGCATACCTCCGCATATGTGATCCGTCAATGCGCCTTTGAAGAGCACTTCGGAAGGCTCCGCCCTCATAGTTGCAAGCTCCGCCTTGCAACTAAAAGTGTCGACAACAACAGGGATCCTCCCCTCCTGCACGAGGGAACCGAGGTGCGGTGTTGTCGCGTCTTACCGCATACCTTCGCGTATGCGGTCCACCAATGTGCCCTCCAACTGCACTTTTGAAGGCTCTATGCATATAGCTGCAAGCTCCGCCTTGCAACTAAAAGTGTCAGCAACAACAGAGGTCCTCCCCTCCTGTGCGAGGGAGACAAAGTGTTGCTCTGTTGCATTCTGCCGCATATCTCCACGTATGCGACCCAACACTGCGCCCCCCAACTGCACTTGGGAAGGCTTCGCACACGTAGCTGCAAGCTCCGCCTTGCAACTAGAAGCCTCATCAGCAACAGGGGTCTTCCCCTCGTGCGCGAGGGAAGCAAGGTGTTGCACTGTTGCGTCCCGCCACATACCTCCGCGTATGCGACCCAACAATGCGCCCTCTAATTGCACTTTGGAAGGCTCCCTACACATAGCTGCAAGCTCTGCCTTGCGACTAGGGGTCTCAGCAACAACATGGGTCTTCCCCACCTTACATTCCCATGCGACCTCAGACTCTGCTCTAAGCGGCAATTCCTTCGGCAGCTCCGGGGGCACCCCACCCCGAAACTCCTCCAAAACAAGGGCAAGGGTCAGTGGCACTGTCGCGTCCACCTTCCCTTCTTCTGCACGTACATCAACCAGGAACATCTGCTCTCCACGCTTGATGCCCTTCTTCAGTTGCATCGCGGACAACACTGCAGATTTACCTTCTCTCCGCAAAAAGCACTGCATTGTGTGGGAGGAATCTGATCCCATCAGCATCAACGAGTTATACCTTGGCAGCATCACCACATTCTGGCTGCGAAGAAACTTCATGCCCAAAATCATCTTGAAATCGTCTAGGGACACCACAGAGAAGTCGACTCTATCAGCCCAACTCCCAATCTGCATCGCCGCATCCTTGGCTTGTCCAAGGATTGGCCTAACCTCAGAGTTCACCGTCTTGATGACCCTTTGCTTCGGCCCGAGCCTCAAGCTCAAACGCTCTGCCTCCTCACTCGAGACAAAGTTATGTGTGGCCCCAGAATCTACCAACGCTGTAGTAGACTTTCCATTCGCGATGACCTCTAGGTACATGAGCTCTCTGCTCACCGTCATGCTTCCTACTGCGCAACTCCGAACTGCGTTGATCGCCTGTATGGCTCCCACCCTCGGTTGCTCAGTTTCTGAATCACTACTTTTTGCCTGCGCAGCATTTGCCTGTTTGTCCTCCTTCATAAGGCGCTTTGGACACTTCTTGACAAAATGACTCTCGCCACAGAACCAACAAGCCACAACTGATCCTTTACCGTTGTTGTTGGGATTCTTATAGCTCTGCTTGTTATGAAAATGGCGCGGGGTCGACGACTCACCTCCATATTCTCGTCGATCCATTTTCCTGCCTACGTGGTCTGGCTACTTCCCAAACTTGATCGACAGAGTGAAAGTCTTGCGTTGTGTATCTAGCAGATGCTCGACCGTCACGTACGCATCTTCCAAAGTCTGTGGATACCTTCTTTCCACTTCGGTCTATACCCACGGTTGAAGTCCCACAATAAACCAATTGAGTTTGTCCCTCCCTGCCATTGTGGGTAGGTCCAACATGAGTCTCTGGAATGTCCTCATATAGTCTTTCAAGGCTCCAGTATGCTTGAGTTCTGCCACCATCCGATAGGTCTGTCTCTCTGCATTCCTCGGCATGAAGTAGTTTTTCAATTCGCTTCGGAAATCCTCAAAGGTATCTATTCTGCAAATACCCTGTTTTATGTCACTGCGCTTTCTTCTCCACCGTGCAAATGCATCATCTTTTGGGAGAGAACCCGCAATCTTGACCTTCATGTCTTCGCCCAAGACATGTTGCATCGCCAAATAGTCCTCCACCTGGAGAAGAAAATTCTCAATGGCCTTGTTGTCTCGAATGCTATTGTATTTGGCCGATCTTGGCACATCATAATTCGGGGCCCATTCCCCGCGCTCTCCTCCTAGGGAGACATACCGCTGCAGAGTGCGGTTTTGTGCCTGAAGGCTCTCAACCTCAGCCTGTAAATCGGTCACTATCGCCACCAACGATGCAACCTGGTCCTCCACGGACCTTACGCTATCGTTCATTCCTCTGAACGACTCTGTTGCACGATCTAGCACCACATCATGCACAGACACGTCTGCTACCAACTTCTTGACAGTTGCCGCCAGCTCCGCCTGGCTCTGAGGTGATCCCATCTCGTCAGAGTCGGCACTTCCCGGCCTCTTGGTACTTCGCAGATAATAGTTGTGCACTATGATGTCTTGCTCACAAATCGCAGCGCGTCGGCGCGCCTCTCAACACCGACTATTGAGACCTTTCCTCAGCTTGAAAGGGTCTCTGGCACCAACTTCTCTTGAAACTTAGCCTCTCCAATATCAATTCTCTGATACTGACTCTCTTGATACCAGCTTTGCCAACACTGTCTCTGCTCCCAGCTCTGCAGAAACTTGCTCAGATATCAGTTTTGCCAGAACCGATACTGATACCAATTATTTCAGAAACTCGCTCTGATACCAGTTGTCACGGGCCTAACTTTTTCACAATAGGCTCGTGCAGCACGACAGTGCCCCCACTACCGTCGCAAGCCTTTCCCAATCGCTCGCTTGCCACAATGGAAGCTTTGAAGATAGATGAATGCAAGAAAGCGAGAAGTAGAAGAGGAGAGAATTGCAATCACTTGAAAGTAATCATAAATAGGGTGAACAAAATAAAGCTTTGCGCATCAATTTCATTCACAATTGGTGCTCGAGGGCTCTTTATAGACCAGATCTCAGAGCACAACCCACCAGGGGTTACATTCGACCTGACCCAATGTACAAACGGGTGGCCCAGAGAAAGTTACACGTAAGAGACATCTACACATGACTCATACATACATTGGACTCAACAAAGCAAAAGACAGACTCTTGATGCAACTTTACAATGTAGAAATCGCAGGGGAACACTTAACATCTAATTGGTAAATAGACCACTTTTTAATAGTGCTAGGGCAATAAGAGTCCTAACACTAGTCATACGTGCAACAAGAATAAAAGTCTCTTCATAATCTATTCCATATTCTTAAGAATACACTTGAACTACTAATCTAGCCTTGTATCCCTCTAAAGATCCATCTTCTTTAGTCTTAACTTTAAAGACCCACCTACATCCTATAGTTTTTGTTCCTATGGGCAAAGTTTAAACTTCCCATGTATGAGCTTTCCTAAGGGCTTTTAATTTTTTGGGTCATTGCATCTAACCATTTTGGGATGTCTTCGGCTTTATTGTGAGCGTAAGGCCATAAGACATGTTCTATATTTGGGGGTGAAAGATTTATAGAAGAAAAATCTAGTAGGTGGCCTAAAAACACTCTAATGTTAGACTTTTTTAAGTTTTGACTTTGGGAATACCTATGTGCACATGGAGGATGATCACCTGTTTTTCAAAAATAAACTTGAATTTGTTGTTCATGATCACAAGAGTTATCAATCATTTGGACACCATTGTCCATAGCATCATTATATTCAATAACTAAGTGTTCACTTGTATCTTTATGTAATAATTCAAATAGAAACGAATACTCAGTATCTTCCTTGGAGTTTTTGGTTTCAAATCCATTTTTCCTTTTAAGAAAAGAGACATTTTTTGAGACAAAGTTTGACATTTTTTAAGTCATAACACTTATATCCTTTTTTAATTTTAGCATAACCCAAAAAAATGCATTCAATTGCCCTAGGAAAAAGTTTGTCACTTTTGTCTAAAAGGACAAAACATTTGCAGCCAAAAACCTTCAGTCTATTCAAATCGGGTTTTATTCTAAATATTTTTTCAACCGGCGATAGATTTTATAAGCTTTTTAAAGGCGAATGTTTATAAGGTAAACCCCCGTGAGAGCTCCATCAACCCAAAAGTTTTCTGGAATATTTTTTAAAATAAGTAAGGTTCTAGTAGTTTCTATAGTGTGTCCATTTTTTTTCCGGCTAAATCGTTTTGTTATAGGGTTCTTAAGCAAGATCTTTGATGAACAATTTCATGTTCTTCGAAATAACTTTTAAATTCTTTTCACAAATATTCACATCTGGAATCGATTAAAAAATATTAATTTAAGAATCAAATTGATTTTTGATAAGGTTATGAAAAGATTTAAAACACGAGAAAACTTCAAATTTATGTTTAAGGAAGAATATCCAAGTATACTGAGTACAATCTATTAATATATATATATATATATACCATAGCCACCTAGAAATTAAGCATAAGAAGAGTATTGAAAATGTAGTAGTTGATGCCTTGTCTAGAAAGATGGAAAATGACTCTCTTAGTTATTTCCAAAGTCACTTTCCCATGTGGAAAAAATTTGAGCCAAGCTCAAGTTGAAAGTGAGGTGATTCAAAAAATTATTCAAGAGTTGATAGAAGACTCTACTAGTCATCCCCCTTACTCGATGAAGGGAGACAAGTTATATTTCGTAGATAAGCTTGTGTTACCTAATGAATCCCATCTACTTAAAAGATGTTTTAGAACACTTCCATAACTCAAGAGATGAAGGACAAGATGTGTAAGACCCATAATTATTCAGTAAAAATTTTGAATAAATCCAAAAGGTATTTTATGTGAAAATAGCATATGAACCCGAAATGCAAAACAAATTAATTTTAATGAGCCAATTATATTTATATCGTATATATCTTCGTAAATATATGTTCAAACAGTCAATGAGTCATAATTTTTTCCCTAAGTAAAATTAAGAAATTTATACGAGCCAACTTTCTTAGTTTCGTCGATACGAAGAAAATGGCGTACTTAGAATTTTTTGAAAAAAAAATCATGAGACCTACAAAAATGTTGGTGGGCCCCATGTAAAAATATCTTAAAAAATATCTTGTTGGACCAACAAAATATCTCATGAAAAATCTAAGTGCGCCCTACACCAAAAGAACCACTTGACTTGATCTTGAAAGAGAAAGGTAAAATGGTAAAAAGGACAAGCCTTATCCTTAAAGAAGGCTAAGGAAGCTTGCTTCCTTGGCCTATAAATAGAACCCCTTCCCTTTCAGAAAAATTGTATCTCTCCTTTTTTTATTTGTTTCTATCTCTAAAACCTCCCCTACCTGAGCCCACTTGACCTGGTTCTAACCTAACCACAGTCTGCTTGACTTGGCTGGATCCCAATTGGGTCTAGTCAAACTTGATCAAGTCAATCTTTTTTTGTCATAGCTTAGGTCTGACCCACCTAAGCTAGACCTAGCTTACTTGAGCTAAGTCTGCACTTACCTGACCCAGTTGACTTGTACTGAACCTAGTTGATTCCAAACCACTTGGTCTTAGCAGCTGGACCTGCTCTTTAATTTTCTCAATTAGGTTGAACCCATCTGACCTAGTTTAACCTTTCTAAAGAAGGTTTAAACACAATTTTAGTCGAAACTAAGTTCAAAGCGGCTGAAGCGCAACTAAGCAATTTTTACCTATTGGAGAATAAGTTTGCACGTCGATCTCTATCTATCAAGTGATTGCTAATTCGTGTGGTGTGAAATAGATCGTATACATTTTTTAAAAAAGTATCTTACCTTAGTCCATGGTTTATGTCATTTAAGACACTTCGGTGTTTACGTGTGTACCCTTACGACTATCGTTGAATATTTATGTTGAAAATGTGGTATATGAGTTATTAAAAATAGTATATAGCCCTAATCTTTGGTTCACATCTTATAGAACACTTTGGTGTTCACCTGTGTTCTCTTGCGACTAGCTGTTAACAATTAGCTGATAGTTATCATTCATCAATTCTTTGAAATGATTTGAACCAATGGATTAAATTGATAATTTCTTGATGGGGGGTGTTTGTTTCGCATAAAAGCAAACACCTTGTTTCGTAAGAAAAATGGCCTTTTCCCACCCTTTGGTAGAACCCACAAACTAAATGTGTTATCTCATACCCCTTTCATTGAGAAAAGCACGTAGCTAGTATCCTGCCCCTCCCACACACATTCTCTCTCTTGATTTTCTTCTTCATCCCTCTTGATTTTTTTATAGATCAGCGGTACAGTCAGGAGGATCAAGATTTTTCGGCGATTTTGAGAAAATTTTCCGGCATTTTTCTCTTTGGGGTTTTGTGTTTTCGTGGTAATTGTTCCTTCCTCTATGAATTGCATAGTTAGTAAACAGCATAACATGTTTTTTTCTTCTTTTGTAATTTGATATATATATCTGGAACATGAGAACCAGTCGGAACTGTTTTCAACAGTTCAATTAGATTTGATCGAACGGTGGAGACCAGTTATGCCTTGTATTCATTTTCAAAACCTTTTGCAGACTCATTATCCACTGTGCTTTTTATGAAACCCTCTTTTCTCCTTCCCCCCTCCCCTCTCTCCTCTCTTTCTATCTCTCTCTCTCTCTTTTGCCGCTTAGGTCATCACCGGCGAACGTCTCTCTCTTGCCCCACTTGTGCTGCACATCGTCGGACTGGCTGGGATCGCTTTCACTTTAACCGATTTCATCACCGGAGACCTATATTTTTTCACTGCCTAGAGTTGGTGGGTTGATCAGTGATCGATGGCTAGAACTCTAGCTCCACAAACTGCCCCCCCCCCCCCCCCCCCTTCATTACATTGTGTCAGAAGACACACAGACCTGCCAACCTCTCAAACCCTTTCGACCAATTATGAGCTCTCTGCATCAGTAGGAGGAGGAGGAGGAGGAGGCAACATAGACGGTTGCAGACCAGAGCCTTCTGATTTTAAATGCTTTCTCGATTTGTTTCATGAGATGAAAAAGATTGGTCTTCAAGCCCCCTCCGTATGTGGAATTTCATCTTGATGGGTTCTCTTAAAACGGGGAGGACTGATCAAGGTTTATGGTTAGGTGCCCCAACTTCTACGCCTCATGATAGCAAAGAATTGTATGCCTGACCTACTCACCCACAAGGAGATAATGTATTGGTGGCGCTTTAAGATGCACAAGGTTGCTAAAGGGGTTCGTGTATTCCATGAGCTAGTTGAACGGGGCTACAGTCCTGGCGTCTTCACTTACATAACTATAATATATGGGCTTTGCAGGATACAGGGAGTGAGTGAGGCTAGTACAATGCTTTGGAACCAAATGCTGAGGCAGAAAGTAGTTTTGAATGCATACACATAAAGTGCTTATAGATGGATGCTTTGGTTTTTTTTTACATCACTCTATATTGTAGAAAGAACAATCATGTTGGTTTTCTTTTTGAATAAAAATGAATTCGAGATTTACTAGCATAATTGATCCCTCATAGTCGGTAATCATTTTGCATTTCTTTTGTGCTTCTTTCCTATGTCACTCAACAAAGTTGCAGCCTAACAACCCACAAGGACTCTTCACTCAGAATTATGTCTTTTTGCATTGGTATGATACAAGGGTCGTCTTAAATGCACAAAAAGCAAAAAAATGAACAATTAAAACTAATTCTGATGTCTTGTCTCCCTTTTTTTTGAGACTTTTCAAACTTTAGTCCTGTTTGACAGTTATTGTTTTGGCACATCAGCGCTCACTTGGGATTGCAAACTGGAATGTAAAGCATAAATTTGTATGCTTTGAATATCTGTATCATATGAGCTATGATTTTTGAGGTTTTATGTATTACAATTATATGATTTAATTATTAAGGTAATAACGTAAATCACATCAGTAGGTTCTGATTTATAATAAAATATAAAAAAGTGATTTTTACTTAATAGTTCTCTATCTTTGTTGGTCGCTAATATTTAAGTGATTAATAAAATTGGTATCTTTTAGAAGATGGTAGTCATATGTTGAAAAAGCTTTGACTATTATTCTTGGGTATTTTCCTAATGGTGGTGTGCATGTTTAATACAGTTCTTCATTTTTATTACTTGTACAGGTGGATGGTGTTTAAAAATAAGAAATTCAAGTTGCAATTCAAAACTTTTCAAATTTCTAACTCTTTTATTGTTTTTTAAAAACCACACAAGACAACACTTATTTCTTAAATTATCCTTAGCAAATTAAAACCACTGCCAACATTATTACGATATTGGTAAACTTTACCACAAGAACCATAAACCCAAAATAAAATCAGCTGTACCGAATTAACACTATTTGTAAAAACCTTAATTTAAAAAAAAACTCTAAAACTAAAAGACTTCAACCGATCCAAAAAGAGACATTACGACTCCATGTAAACATCTACTCTCCGACGGTGACACGATTTTAGAGAGAGAGAGAGAGAGAGAGAGAGGAGGAGAGGGCGGCCTAGCACTGTTTGAACAACAGTGACAAGCTCAGGGGTGAGAGAGAGAGATGCTCGCCGGCGATGACATGAGTTATGAGAGATGCTTTTGCGACTTGAGGGGTGAGAGAGAAGAGGGTTTTGTAAAAAGCAGAGTGGATGTTAGACTCAGATAATGAGTGACATTTGCAAAAAGTTTCTGGTCTTCACTATTGGATCAAATCTGATGATGGATCGGTATATATATATATATATATATTGGTTTTTAAAATTCTCCCCGGGCCTCTAGAGAAGTCTGTTCATACCAAAAAGCCATGCCTTTCATGAAAAAGGTGGGACCCACTACAATAATGCCACATGGGTGGAGAGCCCTTTCCTGCGAGCATTGTTTTACCTAATTTATACATGAAAATGAGAGAGCTTACATATGAAAATCCTTCATTTTCGGTGAATTAAACATGCAAATTTCATTTTTCTGTTGAGCCCCACAATCATTGTGTTTCTTTTCCCATTGACCATGCATTGACTATCTAAACTCATACACACAACCCCCTCTTCCCCCAAATGGATTTACATATTCATTTTTTGTCAGATGGGATGGTCTTCTCATCATGGGATGCCTTTCAAAAGAAGTCTTTTCTTATATGGGGGAATGAAACCCCTAAGGAAAACAGCACTTTTCCAGTGAGAAAAAGGCAGCCTTCCAACGGAGCTCTGCATGGTTGGTAGGAGCTGTCAGTGCACGTTTGCCTCTGGTGAGACATTGCAGGTTCAAAACCCCACGATTCAATGATAACTGGTGGGGGCCTGCCTAACCCCAACTTGCCTTTCGAAAAAAAAAAAAAAAAGTTGCCTTCCAAGCAGGGATGCATACCGAACCGAAATGGTTAATGCTCGGCTCAAGCTTGTCTGCTTTGTAAATGAGTTGAGCTTGAACTAGTGTATGAAGCTCGGACAAGCTATCGAGCCGAGCTTGAATGACCTATCGAGCTCGATAAGGCTAGATGGGCTCAATAAGGGTTGGTTCATTGCAAACCCCTTATATATAATATCTTTGCAACAAAATTCAGAATTGCAACACGTTTGAATCACGCCCTTTGTGCCTTTTTTTGCTGAGAATTTTTAGTATGTATAAAAATTTTTCATTAATAATAATCAAACTACATATTTTGGCTTAGCTTTTTGGTTAGAGGTCGAAGATCAAATCCCTCCTTTGCAAAAACTTTTTTTAATAAATCTTGTTTAGGCTCAGCTTAAGCTCGGAACCGAGCCCAGTTCAGACAAGGCCTTACAAGCTCCTCGGGCAAAGTGATTTTAAACCGAGCCAAAGCCAAGTTGGAACAGCCCAGGCTCAACTCAAACTAGGCTAGTATGCATCCCTACTTCCAAGTGAAAGAAATGAGCCCGCCCCTAAAAGAAAAAATTAAAAGACCACTAGATATTTGTTCCGAGGAAACATGTCTTTTCTTCCTTAAGGTCCTGTAGTAACCATCAAATCAAATTTAATTTTATATACATTTGTCAAACAAGCATATTCAAACATGACCTTAGTGGCACTCCACTATTGTGCTAAACAATATTTGTAAACAGTACATTACAAGGCACATAAGGACCACATATTTATCTAGAAGTGTCAACCGATCTGACTTGCTTTGGACTTTGGTGGGTCAGGACCTAGATCCGACTTTGAGGTATAGGTGCTGGATCTGGAGTTGGGTCCCATGGGAGTTAAAATAAGAAGAATCATACTGGGTCTTATAAAAATTATGTGAACTAATTAGACCTAGCATATACCTAGTAAAATAATATTTTTTCTTGTTTTTAACAAATGAAAAATTGCATTTCTAAATCATAAAGTAGGATGAACTCAGGCCTTGTATGAAATTTCATAAACTATGCTTGGCTCTATATACTTAGGGGTGTCAAGGGGTTTAGGCCCGTATCAAACACTATAGGGTCAGGGTTTGGTGATAAAGAAAAGAGGTCAGGTTAGAATCAGGGTCAAACCTAAAGGTCCCGATTAGTATATGTAGCAGATATGTTTTGTGAAATTTCATACCAGACTCCGGCCCAACTCGAGTTCCCATAAGACTCATGATTTTTCAATGTAAAAAAGATTAAAAAAATATTATTTTACCGAGTATAGATTGGGTCTGGTTCATATAATCCTTATAAGTCCCGGGTATGGTTTATTCTATGCCTACCTGATCAGATCCTGTACCAGAACCTCAAAGTCAGATTCGAGTACCAACCAACTTAGGTCTGAACCAGGTTCTTGATACCCCTACATATACTACTAAATCTTCAAACCCCAAACTCATTGGGTTCGGTGTCGGTATCGGGTCAAACCCCACCCTTTTGACACCCCTACTTATATCAAGTGGATCCAGAAGATGAACATTAAACACCCAATTGTACGTGACTTAAGCTGACAAATAGTACCAACTGGGAATAGGGCCAATGGTCCATGGCACCAAGTCCAGACATGTTGTCTCCCTTTCTCACCTAAAACAAGGCTAAATTTCTGGGTTTTGCAGACCTCCAGCAGGCTAAATTTCTGGGTCTTTGCAGACCTCCCCTAAATTTTCTACCCTTTAAATTACCCCATTCCATCTATCAATCTGCATCAATTCATTATTCAATCGCACTTATCCCAACCCCACCTCCCTTCTTCTCATTTTCCTTTTTGTTTTGCACGATAACATTAAAAAACTAGGGATGGCAGTGGACCGGGGCGGGGGACCCCCGCTCTGTCTCAAAATCCGAACCTCCATCCCTGCATGGGGATGGATTTTAACCTCCATCCTCGTTTCAAGTCCTCCATCCCCAGTCCAAACGGGGGCGAGGCGGGACAGGGCCCCGTTTCTCCTCGATCTATAGTCATCCCTTGAAGGATTGGGAACGGGAAGGGACGGGGCAAGGCAGAAATTGAAACAGGGACGGGGTGGGGCAGGGGAAAGCGTAAGTCCATCCCCGTACGAGGATAGATTTTAACCTTTATCCCCGCCTCCATCCCCGTTTCATGCCCTTCATCCCCGGTTCAAATGGAGCGAGGTGGGGCGGGGTCCCCCGGTCCACTGCCATCCCTATTAAAAACCATGATTGATCATTACCGATAATTATCCTCTCTATTATAATTAATATTAACTCTAAAAAACCGAGACCACCACTTGTGTCGACGCCCCTAATTATGGGTCATCAATGGAATGACCCTATAGTCCCTATCTTGGTGCTTAAGGACTCATTGGTCAATAATTTTCCATAAATTTTCTTTGATCATGTGCTTTGATCTAAAGTCCAGCACAATTAAGGCCTGAAATGCCTGCTCTTCACATGCGCACCCTAATTGTTTTTTGGGATTTACTTGGCTTCTCCCCCCTTGTGAGCGGGGGAGATATCAAAGACATAAAAATGGTGATAGCAACAACCCATAGGGGACAACATGCACAGCATCCTTCCCTCCCTACATATAATTTTGGTTTTCTTTCTCTTCTTGTATAATATAGTCAGCCATGAAATGAAGGGCTTCACACACCTAGTAGATGGTTTGGCTCCAAGCATTCAAGTTGAAGGACGTCACAAGTTCAATACTTTTGAAAGATGCACCTTTTGCCACCAGACTGATGTCAATGAGAAACTATCCGGGATGAGCGTGCGCGAGTACTTGTAGACTTTTATTAGATTTTTAGTGTTTTTTTTTTCAAAATTTCGGCCATCCAAATGTGATTTATATGCTTGTTTTTATAAGAATCAGTTCTTGGAGCATTTGATTCTGATGCATAGAAATTCAAGGCCCCTTGGTTGTGATAGTGCCACTTAACCATCCTGCCATCTAGGGATGTTAATCCCATGATCTTAGGTTGGCATGGTGTTGGATCTATGACAATCGGATTTGGAGTTGGATTCAGACTAGGATGCTTAGTGCTTATATTAAAACTGAATCCTATTAGAGTATATCCCCTAATAGATCTGACTATACATGTAATCAGATTGGATTTTGTTGGACAACTCGGGATGTAAAAATCCTACCTCCTAATCTGAGTCCAATTAGGATTCTTTGATTCTGCTTTACTTACCGAATCCAACCAAATGAACTTGGATTCAGTTGGATATCCGACCCGTGGCTGAACCATTTGCATCCCTACAGCTGTTATTTTCGAGCTTATACATCTGCAAAAATAATTGGGCCACCTATTTTCCCGTGAATGTTGTGAAACTACGATTCACTAAATAAACGCACCTGAAGGCCGGCACATCTGAATATCCTCTTTGCAAAAAAAGACGAGAATCTTTATTTTGAACAAAAGTTTTATCAAGAGAATATACGTAAAGCAAAAGACACGCCATTCTGGGAGTAGTCCCTTGATGACATGAGGGACACGCTGGTACGGATACGACACGTGCAACCTTATTTTAATATTTGTAATAATATTTTAATACTTTTTTGGTATTTTCCAATAAAACATTTTACAATTGAGTGATCAAACTTAGTTTTCTATTGATTAAAAAATTAAAAATTTGGTGTCATCATGTCCTGTTTTCTGAACATTTTTCAAATTTGCATGTCAAACTCGTGACCATGAATCTTTTGTGACAGAGAGACAGGATAAGTGAAGGAAGGCAAATGCAGCTTAAAGATCTCTCACTCTCCATTGCCTAAACCAATTAAGATGGATTGTTGAGGTTCGAATCCCATGGGTGTCACTCATTGCCTAAGCCGAAGCCCATCCAGCTCTGCTAAATCTCTGATCCTATATACGGTTTCTTCTTTGTAAAATATAAAAAAAATAAATAAATAACCACCCAAAATTGAGCTCTCCAAAGTCTACAAGCAGAGCAATCCCCCCACAGGCAGATTATCAGGGAAACAGCCAGCTAAAGAATAACCAGTAAAGAAATTAAAAAAAAATGCAAGATCAAAAAACCAAAAACTAAAATCTTGTAATTGAAGTAGCAAGGTAAAAGAAATGAAATCCTGCAGCCCATCCCATACACTTGTGTCAGTCTCCAAGGGAGAAGGTACTAAACAGAAATGCAGTGTTAGTGTGTAGAGTGTAGACTACACAGCCCATTCTCCCACCACTCTGAAACTAATGGATGGATATACAGGGAAGCCCGTGGACCAGACCATGCACACAACACTAATAAACCAAACTTTTTGTCAAGAAAGAAAGAGAGTCAAAATAAAACAATTAAATGAAGCACATTCATTCAATGCATTAAAAAAAAAAAACCACTTGCAGCTCAATAACAACCGTTGTAGGACTGACATGGAAGGCGTTATTAACGGATCAAAATTTTAAAAAGAAAGCTCTTTTTTTATTGAAAAATTGAAAATCAACAAAAAGTGGGGCCCATACCAGTGGATCCACAGGTCTTCCTTTAAACAAAACCAGGGACCTGTTGGTCATTCTCTTCCATATGTAGAGAGAAGAAGAAGAAACGGGTTCTGTTCTTCTTCTTCTTCTGCTGCTGCTGCTGCTGCAAGGAAGGTGGGCCAATGGCGGCCTTAGAGTGCTGGAGCAGCCGCACCAGCATCGACGAGGACATGGTGGAGCAGGTCCTAATGAAGTCCAACGAGCGATCCGAGGCCTTTCCCCACTCCGGACCCACCTCCCCTCCCGCCAAGACCGACGACGGCGATTGCCAGAACGCCGCTGTTTCCCAGAAGGAGTGGCAGCGGAGATGGGCCAGGCTCGGCCGGAACTTCTCCGGGGCGCTCACCACCCTCAGGACCCACCTCAACATCGACTCCCTCACCGGCCGGATCTCCGCCACCTCCTCCGAGTCGCGAAGGCTCGTCTGGGGCTCGGTGGTGCACGACCTCACCCAGCTCTACCCGGGCAGCCAACTCCCCGAGAAGCTCCTCGCCAACGTCCGTAAGCACTTCGACTCGCTCCCCGGGAGCTACGCGCAGGCGGGGTTCGACATGAAGGAGGTGCTCGCCCACGTCCGGTTGATCGAAGAGGCCGTCGCCGAGGACCGCCCGGCGGTTTCCGTCGAGGAGGTCGCCGGCGAGGCGGAAAGCCACCGTGGGGTTTCGGTCTTCCGCCTCGCCTTCGCTTGCAACTCCTGCTTTTCGTGGCCGGCGGTGTCCTGCGTCCTCGACGACCCCTCGTTCGGCTGCAAGAAGATGCAGATCTTCGAGAGGAAGAACCTGACCCTCGGGGTGGTGACGGTCCTGGTTCCGGCCGGACAGGAGAGGATTTTCAGGCACCGGGTCGAGGCCGCGCTCAGATCGGCCACCAGAAGGCCCAGACAAGCGGCCATGAGGATCGCATTGGGGCTGTGCGGGTGCCAGGAGGAGAACATCAGGAACCCCGCCGAGACCGAGATGGGAGACGAGCCTGGATGCCGCGAATCCGGCGAGAACGCCTCCGATCAATCCCCATTGAAAGCCTCCCTCGTGGGCAGCTGCTCAATCTCTGTTTCGGTCGATGAATGGCTGAACGTTCGGGCCGGGGGCGACGAGCTCGGGAAATGGCTGCTGAATTCCGACCATGTCGAGTTCGGGGAGCAATTGGGATCTGGGGTGTTCAAGGGGGTTTACAGGGGAAAGCGGGTGGCAATGGCGAGGCTTTCCGGATGTGAAAAGGGGATCGGTTTCGACGTCGAATTGAGGAGGGATCTGTTGGAGCTCATGACCTGCGGGCACAAGAATGTGCTGCAATTCCATGGGGTTTTGCTGCACCCTGTGCACGGGATGTGCACGGTTACGAAGCTGATGGAAGGCGGGTCGATCGACCGGTTGATCCGCCGCCGTCGGAAGAAGCTCCAGTACAGAGAAATCGTCAAGATCTCCTCCGATGTAGTGGAGGGAATGACTTTCATGAATGACAATGGTGTGGTTTACAGAGACCTCAACACCCACAGGGTGCTTCTTGATAGGCAGGGGAATGCTTGCCTTGGAGATATGGGTGTTGTTGCACCATGTAATCAAGTTGGGGAGGTCTTAGAGTATGAAACAGCAGGCTATAGATGGCTAAGTCCAGAGGTATGTATGGTGCCTGAACTGAACTCGTCGTTCTCTTTCTTGAATATCTTGATTGTGTTGTTGGGTGTCTTGATTTATTTGAGTTTGACGATTGGTGGGCATTGCAGATAATTGCAGGTGATCCAGAAAGTGTGGTAGAAACAGAGAAGAGCAATGTATATAGTTTTGGGATGATCCTGTGGGAGATGGTGACAGGGGAGTTGGCCTACGAGTCCTATTCGCCTGTTCAGGCAGCCGTCGGGATCGCCGCCTGCGGTCTCAGACCAGATATACCGGCCGACTGCCCCCCTGTTTTGAAGTCCTTGATGCAGAAGTGCTGGAACAATTGCCCTTCCAAAAGGCCTCATTTCTCTGATTTGCTTACTGCTCTTAGAGCTGCTACCGTGCTTCCCAATAGATGAATTGATACCTTGTAAGCTCTTTTTTTCCCTCCTCTGTTTTAGAAGCTTTTTTGTTTTTGGATATCTTAGACACTCAGTTTCAGTTTCTCTATATATATTGATGCATCATTTTTTGGCTTTCCTTTTCTAATCCATACTTGGCTTTTGTAACAATCAATCATTTGTTGCGCATGTTAACTTCTTGTTGCTTGTATATCAGCAACATGGGAAAAGGCAAAGTTTTATCTCGACTTTCCATATCTT
This sequence comes from Nuphar pumila, assembly GCF_984573655.1. Taxonomy (NCBI): domain Eukaryota; kingdom Viridiplantae; phylum Streptophyta; class Magnoliopsida; order Nymphaeales; family Nymphaeaceae; genus Nuphar; species Nuphar pumila. The sequence continues at coordinate 133,893,445 of NC_143251.1, forward strand.
ATTGGCTTGTGTACAATTATAAAAGAGAAATGTTGGCATCTCTCTCTCTCTCTCTCTCTCTCTCTCTCTCTCTCTCTCTCTCTCTCTCTGCATCTTTCAGATATCTTTTTCTTTTTGCTTTTTGTAATGTAGGGTGACTATAGTCATGTCATTACAGAGGAATTAGGATTTTGGAATTGTTGTGGGTTAGCGCTTTCAAATTTGTGTATGAAAAGGAAGCTGAGGTATGGCTGCTGTAGCTTTCTTTCTTCAGAAAGTGTCATACCAACTTTATTGCAAGTGATGAAGGCACCTGATCGTTTGGATTTTATGTAGTCCCTAAGATCAAACTGGCTAAAGGGTTGCTCCTTTGACCTACATAAAGAGCAGCTTTATCAACTCTAGGGTTGAGTGGGACCACCTGACCATCACAAGCTATATGTTACGTGTGCTTTATTTTTAGGTGCTTGAGTTACTGTGTTAAACACTTTTGAGAGCCGGATTTGGGAGAGAGATGGAGATTCGCTAAATCCCTTACACGCACTGCTGTTTGAGAGCCCGGATTTTGGGAGATGGGAGTGGAGATTGCTTTCCATCTCCTCATTTCAACTTTATCCTCATGAGGATGTAGTTCACTACAACCACACTTCCATCACCCATTTTCATGAGGATGCGTTTCTCTCAGAAAAATATTGTAAGCTCTTCAATTTTGGCATCATTTATTAAGGAATAAAGGTCATTAGACTGAGCTTGTGACTTTTTTTGTTGTTTTTCTTTTAATCTTGAATAAATCATGCCAATATTTCAGTGGACTAGTTCTGTTTGTTGGTTTGGTACTGTGCTCATATGCCTTTGTGCATAATAATGCTGAAAGTAGAAACCTTGCTTGTCCCATTTTGCTTCTTTGACATAGCACGTTTTTCATATTGCAAGGCAGGAAACATGCTATCATATCTGTGAAGTGGTTCTGCCATGTTCCCTTTTTTTTCTAATGAACAATCAGAGTGTTGCTCTGTTATGTGTTATGGATATTTGAAGCTTCTATTTATCACAGCCCACAGGGGGCGGCCTCTGCTGCAAAGTCGAAGCTGGGTGTACTCTCTGTTAGGCAGGGGGGACCTCAAGGGTTTTACCAATGGAGGCCAGTCAACTTCGATGATGGGGTGTTTTCGCTTGGCCGATCCAAAAAAGAGTAGTTTTCTCTCCTTGGACTCATGAGCCTCCAACCATTTTAAAGTTCCAAACATATAGCAACATGGACAGGTGTGCAGGCCGTCTCGACAAAATAGCGATACTCCTTGCAATATATTTAAGGGGATTTTAAACTTCTTTGTATGGAGCAATTTAAACTTCTAATGTTGGGTTTCCCTCCTTTGTGGGACCCATCTATTTACTGTATAAGAACTTTTGTTAACTGACGTTTATTGGCATGCTCATTGGAACCACGCATATTCATTATTGCGGAGGGTTTCTCAAGAACGATCTTTGATTGTCTCAAAGTCGATTTATGTATTCTGCTGAATAGCGATTTGTGAGATGGTGCTTCAGCTGAATAGCGATTTGTGAATGACGATTCAGTAGCATAGCGATTTGTGTGATGGCGCTTTAGCTTAATAGCGATTTGTGGTTGGTGCTTCAGCTGAATAGCGATTTGTGGTTGGCGCTTCGTCTTCCACATTAAATGTGAATCTCGTTCTCTATTTAGGAAGGGGCGGTTCGGCTAGCAAGATGAGGTTTTTTCACTTTTCTTTTGGGGCTGCTTCATGCAGTTGGTTCTTTAGAACATTTGTTCTTTTTTCGGTGAGGTCTTTCCTCTTGTTATTTCTCTATACCTTTGTGTGTTTGTAAGGCTTATGCTTTTTGGTTATTTTGTAAACTCAGTTTGAAGATAGTGGAAGAAACTGACCTATCGATCGCCGTGAACGTACCTCAGTTTGAGGGAACCACGTAAATCTTGTATGTTTTTTAATTTCTGTTGATATATATATATATATATATTGCTTTTATTGTTTTTCACTTGGGAGAAAGGTTGTTTTCTCAACATCTGGTATCAGAGCAAGGTTAATCCAGTTTCGATTCGTTATATTTTGTGTGTGAAAATTATGAAAAAGCAAAATGTTACAGTTGCAGTCACAGATAGTGAACTTATGATTATCTGTGATGATACTAGCATTAATTTGATTAGACAAGAGACAGATTGGGTAATTGATTCTGGAGTTTTATTTCATGTTACCTCGCGGTCTAATTTCTTTATTTACTCGCAAGGCGATTTTGGGAATGTTCGAATGAGAAATGAAAATGTGTCAAAAAATATCGGTATAGGTGACATTTGCTTGAAAACAAATATTGGCTGCAAACTGTTGCTTAAAGATGATTAAAAATATTGGCTGGAATAAAATATTAATAAAAAAGAAAATAGAAAAAGAAGGGAAGAAATAGGGAAAGCAAAGATTATTTATTTTTATTTTTATTTTTTTAAAAATTTTCAAAATGTGGCGCCACATTAGAATGGGCCCACACGGTTTCTAAAAGAATACTAAAATAAATAAATAAAACCCAAAAGTTTCAGTGTGGCGCCACATAGAGTGGGTCCCACTTATTTTTAAAAGAATGACAAAAACAAAAGGGATAAAATGATTTTGTAAAATTCCTCTGAAAGATTTTTGGATCAAATGGAAGATTTTTGACAATTTTGAATTGAAATTCAAAGTTTGAAATTCTATACCCCTTTACAGAGCAAATCCAGTTTGAAAATTTGAAAATCAAGTTTGAAATGAATTCAGATTGTTTTCTCGGGAAAATATTTCCAAATTTAGAGTCCTGGGGTAAAAATTGTCAATTTGAAAACCCAGGGTTTAAGATTAATTTCGAAAAGTTTTAAAATTCGAATCTGGATTGAAATTTTCAAAATTGAACTTTTGGATCTCGAAAATGAGATGAAATGTTATGAAATGATGAAAAATGATAAGAAATGATGAGAAATGATGTGGAATGTCATGTGAAATGCAGACCATGAATGAAAGATTTTAGGTATTGGACCCCGATTGACAGTTATACCAGTTTAAAAAGTGATAATTTTGACAAGAATGAACAAAATGACTCAAGAAATGGTTTTTGTCCCTATAAGGGCAGGAGTGACACTGAAAATTAGGGTTTTAACTGAAATGCACTGGAATGAACTGAGTTCTAGGGTTTCAGAACTCAAATAAACTGTCAAGACACTGGCTTAACTAAACTCCTAAACTAAAATGGTCGAGGAATGGTGTCATTTTCAGAGAAATTGTGAGAAATGATCACCGGAGTGAAGTGGGTTACGAACAAGAACTGGGTTTTATGCTGAAATAAAGATCAGTAATACTGAGGTGAACTAAAACTGAAGCTCAAACACTAGCGCAACTGATTGGACTCAACTCAATCTTAGCTAAAATGAGCTCCTAGACACTGGGAAATGGATTTGAACTGAAACTGGAGCACTTGAACTCCTGATGAGCTCAAGTTAGACTTAGGGGGATAAGATTGACTGGGAGTGACTGACTCAAAGATAATTGGCTTGGATTCAAGTTAGAAATGAGCTCATTTCTAAGAAAATGAACTCATTTTGGCAGGAATGGTCAAAAATGAATATGACCCGCCCATCCTGAGCTCATATGAGCTAGAAATGACTAGCATTCTAACTGTTTGGAGCTTAAGAATGAGCTTGGTTGACTCTATTTGACAGAGATCTAGGATGACCTAGGGGTAAAATAGTAATTTTCCTAGTAAAAGGGGGGGGTAAAATGATATTTAAATTGAGGCAAACTTGAGGTTGGACTCCTATGCTGACCTACCAGGGTTGGCATCTACAAGATGGGTGTGTCTGAGAATGGATGAGAAAAAATTAGGGTGTTTACAGATACCCCTCTTTGCTACTAAGCCGGTTTGGGGCCAAGTTTAGTGGCAAAAAAAAGCACACCAAATTTGTGTTATATATAAAAAATGCCCCAGTTAGAAGGATATCACTAGTTATGAAGAAATTAGCCCTGATGAAAATGTTGGGTATGAAATGAAGAATAAAGAAGAAAGATTCACCTCGTAGAAGTGAAGTTCAGGGTTCACCCTTAACCTGGATGAGACAGAAAATACTTCATGTGGAAACGAGGGGTCGCAAAGAAGGCAATAAAAATAATTTTTCCTAAAAGCTTTGAAAAAGGGAGTGATTTGGGCGTCCCATGGCTGAGACTAAATAGCTTTTGAAAAATGGCCTTTTGCGAAGAATGGTTCAGGTTTAACCCTTATCCTGAAAGGGAAATAAAATCCTTCATCAGAATGAGGCTCAGGTTTAACCCTTAACCTGATAGGGAAATGAAAATACCTCATCAGAATGAGGCTCAGGTTTAACCTTTAACCTGATCGGGAAATGAAATATCTCAGCAGAATAAAGCTCAGGTTTAACCCTTAACCTGATCGAGAAATGAAATACCTCATCAGAATGAGGCTCAAGTTTAACCCTTAACCTGATCGAGAAGAATGATGGAATTCTCGAAAGAAGAAACCTTGATGGAACCTTCAGATTTTGCACAATGAATCTGATAGGGGTTTTGCAAAAGGATAAAAATGAGGGTACCTAAAGCTTGAAAAGAGATTGATCTTGGGCGTCTCATTGTCGAGACTAAATAGCTTTTGAAATTGATGACCTTTTGCGAGAGAAAGATTGGTGGTTCAACCTCGAACCGAAATTGAACTGTCTATGGTGGGACAGTGGGAAACACAGAGAAGTGTGCGAATCTGAGAGCTCAGGCGCTCAGATTATAAAAAAAAGGGGAAGGAATCTTGAAAACTCCCGTTATCAAGTATTAAAAAGGGATGACAATGACGCCAGGATGTGTCAAAGTGGACATCAAGCTCTCACTTCACGGCAGGATAGCTAAAAAATGTTGCCAAAATGTTTGAAAATTTGTTGTTGATCCAAGATAATTGAAAATGATGCACATTGGCGCGAAAGCTATTCTTTTTTCCCACCTAAAGTATTACCTCCAATTGGGCTAACTCCATAGAATCAAGAATCGAATTCAAATTGCTTGCAATTGACTTTCTTCCAAGGAAGCTATCAATTTCCTTGACATGAACAGGAAAGAAAAGATTAACATTATGAAAGCAATTGATGAAAGAATATTGATAGTAGAATTTCACAAAATTAAAGAAGATTCTTGGCAGATTTGGCAGTTTGATATCCTGGGGTTTTTCCCATGATGAACTTTTTGCACTCTTTTTTAGGCCGAATTTGAACTCTCTTAGGGTTTGGCGAGAATTTCATCGCATCAACCTTCAACTTGGAGATGTTGTGATTTGCTCTAGAAGGACATGTCACAAACTCCTTCAACTTGGAGATGATTTGAGCCTTCATTAGTCCCGATAATAAGATTGATAATATTGTCTCTTTGACTGAAAATCTCTTTTGATGATAGCATTGACCAAATATCATTTATGGATTGGCTGGAGATTGATCGCATCAGTCTTCAACTTGACGAAGATTTGAACTTTTTCTGGAAGGATACGTCACATGCTCCTTCAACTTGGAGATGTTCTGAATTTTCTTTGTCCCCGGGGATCTGACTCATCCACCGTCTTCAACTTGACGATATTTGAGAGATCCCTTTTGTAGATACATAATGGAAGCTTGATAATGATTAAAGAGATGTTGAAATTGAATGGATTTTTTCTTCATTGCCCAGGATATTTTTACTACCTTATTACCACAAGAATGGTCTTTAAAAATGTGTCATTGACTGCGATCAATATCAAACGCTTATGGCTTTGCGACAACATTGAATTTTCTTTGCTGGTCATGTCGAGGATTTATTCTTCATACTTTTGGTTGGCCATGGGAAAGATCTTCAATTTTGAATCCCTCTTGACAAAAGCTTTGCTATTTCAGAAGGAATGTTGAAGATAATTTGAGGTAAAGATTTGTGCAATAAAGATTTTGAAATCAACAAGTATTTGACGACAAAATGTTCTTGAAATCCTTGGTGAAAGTGAGCATTTGGAGTCTGACTTAACGCATCCATGACAAAAAAAATTCTCTTCTCCTTTTTCCAAAGGAGAGGCTTAGGCTTAGCCCTTACTTGAATGGGAAATCGAAAATACTCTTCTCTTCCCTGAAGAGGAGGTGTTTGCAAAATAAACTTTCGAAGAGAAATTAAGCTTTCGTCAAAACTTCTTAACATTAGACTTCTCTTATGGAAAGGGGGCCGATAATTGTGAGGTCGGTAAATTGGTCATGAAGGAATGAGTCCATCACACTCTTCCTGAAAAGAGGGCCCTCTATGACGAAATGGCCTAGTAAAGAAATTTGGAGGGCACAAGGAAAGCGAGCCTCCATCGAGACTCTCCCTAAATAAGGGTTCCTTGTGTGAAATTGGAAGATTGTTTTGCAAACGGTTCACAAAGACACGAGTCTCTTCAAAACTCTCCTTGTAAGGGGCTAAGTGAACAAAGAAGATAACATGCGAAAGAAATGAGCTCCCTCGAACTCTCGCTGTAAAAAGGGTCCCTCGCAAGAGAAAATGATTGAGATTGATATTGAGCCAATTAGGCAGAATGAATCCGACACAGAGGTCGAACAATGCACGACCATGATTGGCAAATGTGACCCGCGGGTCAAAAATGATTGACTTTGATAGAATTGATAACTCGAAGGTTGAAATTGAATGATCCGAAGACCGAAATTGAAGCTTGAATGACCCGAAGGTCGAAATTGAGAATTTTGAATGACCCGAAGGTTGAAGTTTAGAAATTTGAATGTCCCTAAGGTCAAAATTGAATGACCCGGAGGTCAAAATTGAGAGTTTTGAATGACCCGGAGGTCGAAATTGGTACAGAACTTGAATTTTGGTGAATGATCAGTACGAAGACTGAACTTGAGATATCGACGGATGCGACCAATAAGCAAGACACTAACACAAGGGTTAGATTTTGAAAGAGTACCAGTACGAGCACCGGATTTTGAAAATGTATCAATATAAACATTGGATTTTGACAATGCACCAGTACAAGCATTGGATTTTGGAAATATACTAGTACGAGCACTGGATTTTTGGAAATAAACCAGTGTAAAAACTAGATTTTAAAAATGAACCGGTGTAAAAACTGGATTTTAAAAATGAACCAGTACGAGCACTGAATTTTGAAAATGAACCAGTACGAGCACTGAATTTTGGAAAACAGACCAGCACAAACACTGACTTTTGAAAATGAACCAGTGTAAGAACTGGTTTTTGAAAATGAACCAGCACGAGCACTGGGTTTTTTAAAAAAATGAACTAGTGCAAACATTGTTTTTCAATTGAGATTTGAATTTTTAGAAAGAGACCGACGCTCCGAAGATATTTGGGAATTGTGACGAGAATGATTGTCAGGGTCTCAGGATTATCCCTTATCCTGAATGGGTAATAGATCGATGTAAATTCATGCAAATTGATATAAATGAAGGTAAATGAATATGAGTGAATGGAAATTGATGCAAATGAATGCAAAATGATGCAAGTGAGTACACATGCGTGCAAAATGAGAGATTTATTTATCCTACCTGCATACAGGATATTTTGAGATAAAGACAAAATTTTGAAAATGCCCCAGTGTAATTGAGAAAAATATTTTGATCATTGTTGAAAGGAACATATTGAGAATTACAAAGAGTAGATGCTTTAGGCATAGAATTTTTTCAAATGTCAAGTATTGATGTGATCTGATAATTTCACACCATCGGCATTGATGAGCTCATATGAATTGCGGGGCAATGCCTCCTTGACGACATAGAGACCTTCCCAATTTGGTAACCATTTGTCGCCTGGGCGATGCTTTAGATAAGTCGTTGATCTGAGCACTAGATTGTTGTCTCAGAATTTATTTTCAATGACGTATTTAGCATATTGCCTGGCTATCCTCTGAGGATATGATTGAGCGTGCTCCGCTGCTTTGAACCTTCTCTCATCGAGTAAATCAAGTTGTATCAGTCGTTGTTGCTGGTATTGATCAAGAGGTAACTCCAAAAGTGATGTGAACTTCAGAGCGGACTTCTGAACATGTAGAGGCAAGCTCTAATGGAGTAGCATTGGTTGGAGTGTGACTGGTGGTTCGATACGCCCACAATGCATCGTTGATCTTCTCATGCCAGTCACGACCTGTTTCCACAGTTTGTTCTAAGATGCGGATCAAGATTTTATTGGTAGTTTTCGCCTGACCATTCCCTTGAGGATAATAGGGAGCGAAGAAATGATGATGGATCTTGAACTTTGAGCAGAATATTTTCATTCTCTCATTCTTGAAATGACTGTCATTATCCGACACGATATCGTGCGGTATGCCAAAACGACAAAAAATATTCTTGTGGATGAACGAGACCACGTGTCGACCAGCCTCCACCCATTTGGTGAAATATTCTATTGCAGCAAGAAAATACTTCTATCCATTTGAAGCAGAAGAAGTGATGGGACCTACGACATTGAAGGCCTACATGAAAAAAGGCCATGGAGAGATGACAAATTGTAGATATGTTGCTAGCGCATGAATAGAAGGTGCATGCATCTGGCATTGAACGCATTTTTTCATAAAACGATAGCAGTCTTGCTGCATGGTCTTTCAATAATATCCTGCTCGGACGATTTGCTTGACAAGAGTTTGGTAGCCGACATGACCACCGCAAATACCTTTGTGCGCCTCTCACACGACTTCTTTGGCTTCATCTTCGTCTAAGCATCTAGAATATTCGGAACTGAATCTGCGATGATAGAGGACATTAGCAAGAATGAAATATCAGGCAGACATGCGTTGAATTGCTCGCTGCTCCTTCTTTGAGAGTCCTGAAGGAAATTTGCCAGTTTCTATGAAATTCTTGATGTCATGATACCAGAGCTTCTTCTTTTGTTCAGCCTGGTTTATTTGCTCTGTTGGGAGGAAGGCAGGTTGATCAAGCCTGCCAATTTCAAAAGAGCGACAGGATTCTCCGCTCTTGAAAGACATAATGAAGCTCAGATTGGCTAGGTTGTCAGCTACTTGATTGAAATCTCTCTTGATGTGGAAAAGTTGAAATTCTTCAAAATTATAGATAAGGGCTGAGACGATCTTCTGATAGAAAAGTAATTTATGATCTTTCACTTCCCATTCGGCTAGGACTTGATTGACGATGAGCAACGAATCATCGTAGCATGCACTTTCTTGACATTGAAGTCTTGAAAATTTTCAAACCTTGTATAGAGCTTCATACTCGGTCATATTGTGAGTACATTGGAAATCGAGTTTTAAGGAAAAGGGGACCATCTCTTTCTCAGGGGTGATTAATAAGATCTCTATTCCTATTCCTGCCATATTCTAGGAATCGTCGAAGAATAAATTCCAAACTAAAGTTTGTTGAATATTGCATATCCGCTCATCAAGGAAATCATCTTCGGCTTTCACATCTTCTGCTAGAGGAAAATCTGTCAGTTGATCAGCAATTGCTTGGCCTTTGATTGATTTTTGAGATACGTATTCTAGGTCATATTGCATCAGTAGGACCTGCCACTTGGCGATCCGTCCACTGAGAAAAATTTGCTCTAGAATATACTTGAGAGGATTTAGCTTTGATAGAATCTTGACTTCAGACGCCAACAAGTAGTGTCGCAACTTCTGAAACATTTAGACTAGAGCTAGGCACGTCTTCTCTATTTGAGAGTATTTCTTTTCATAATCAATGAAAGTCTTGCTCATATAGTAAATGACATACTCTATCAGACTGCCTTCTTCATATTGTGCTAAGAATCCGTCGCAAGCGACTTGATTAACTAAAACATATAGTAAGAAGGGTTTTCTCAATTATGGCGGCTTCAAGACAGAAGGATTGAGAAGATACTTTTTGATGCGTTCGAATGATTGCTGACACTCCAGTCCCCATTCGAACTTCACTTCTTTTCTGATTATATGATTGAAAGGCTCGCATCTCATGGCCAAATTGGATATAAATCGACGAATTGACTGCATGCGTCCCTGAAGGCTACGTAATTCTTTAATATTAGTCGGGGCGGTATGTCAATGATGGACTTTGCCTTGGCAGGATCCACTTCTATCCCCTTTTTGCTGACCAGAAAGCTTAACAATTTACCTGATTTAACTTCGAAAACACACTTTTGAGGATTGAGTCTTAGCTTGTAGAGAATGAGTTGCCTGAAGACTTGATCGAGAGCTTTGATATGATCTTCTTCTTTGGACTTCACGAGAATATCATCGACATATGCATCCATGATTTTGTACATCTGATTGTAGAAAATAACGGCCATTGCCCATTGATAAGTCACTCCAACATTCTTAAGCCCAAATGACATGACGATATAACAGAAAGTGCCCCAAGGAGTAGTGAAAGATGTCTTGGATTGGTCACGAGCAGCTAACTTGATCTGATTGTATCCGAAATATCCATCCATAAAAGAGAATGTGGCATGCCCTGCCGTGTTGTCGATCAAAAGATCCATGTTGGGAAGTGGATAATCGTCCTTTGGAGTTGCTTTGTTGAGATCTCTGAAATCAATGTAAATTCGAACTTTGTCATTCTTCTTGAGAATAATGACAATAGTTGCTAACCAATATGGATAGTCAATAGTTCGAATGAACCCTGCTTTTAGTAGGTCTTCTGGACCTTCCTTAACTTGTTGCTCCACTCAGGGATCCATCTTTCTTAACTTCTGCTTGACCGGTTTCAGAATGAGGTGATGCGCAACCAATTTGGTATCCAAACTCAGTATATCTTCGTAAGTCCATGCAAATACTTCTTCATGCTGCTTGAGAAAATTGGTGAGCCTTTCCTTCTCTTCCGGGTTCAGACTGGTGTCGATCTTGAGAATCTTTGGATCGTCCTTTGAACCAATATTGATATCTTCAGTCGGATCTTGAACTAAGGATGATGACTCGTCTTGTTTCTGAATTGATGAGAACTCGGGCAATTCTTGAAGAGTTGAATCGAATTCTGTGGATTCTTCTGACTGCTTTGTAGCCTTACTGTATTCTGCTCTCGCCTTGACCCGATGGATCACTATCGGCTTTGGAAAGGCATTTGGATTGAGAACGAGCTTTTTGATTGATCAGGAAGACATTCTGAAAATTGAAGAATAAATTTTATTCAGGAACATCGCCCATCACAAGACAAATCTGCCTTTTACTAAGAAAATAATTAGGAAAAGTAAAAGAGTGAAATGATAACAAATTTGTAAAGACTGGTAACAAGAAGTGAAAAGACAGACGGCATCTAGATAGAAGAAAATTTGTAACTTTATTGAAGAATTGAATTGATCAGTGACAATGATAAAAATGAAACGGGATATTATCCCTATGCGAAGAAAATAAAAGAATAGGAAGGAAAAAGACAGCAAATGCTTTTAATGCGCTCCTTTGACGAACATAGTGCTCTTCTGAGATCTCTTGCCGGTGAAACCCAATCCTGCCCTACAAGGATGATGATAAGGGGTTACTGGCTCTAATCGACCATCTTCATTTTTGCCCAAACCTCTGAAGGGTTGGTAATCATGCTTCAGTAATAGATGAAATCCTTTTTTGGCCTTCATGAATTGTGAGAATAGGGGATGATCCTTGAAAGTGTTGTAGTCCAATCGACCTTCAATCTTGAAGAACTGTGGTCCTCGCCATCGAGTCATGGCTACAATATGTTGTGGCAACTCCATCATTTGAAGTATCTCCAAACTTTCTCCAAGGCTGACTTCATCAATTTCCCTAATGCTAAGGATTTCTGCAGTGAAAGAGGGTCTGGGGATCATGGGTTGTGAAAGCCTCTTTTCAGGATCTTCTCCTAGAATTGTTGTGATCATACCACCCTTAGACTATTTAACACACTGATAAAGACTGGACGACATTGCATTTGGATTGTGCATCCACGTTCGTCCCAACAACAAATTATATAATGGTAGTACATTAACTACGTGAAAAAGGACTGAATGGACTGAATAATTGATGGAGATCTCCATAAAAATCTTTCTTTTTGCCGTTTGTCCGTGATTGTCGAACCCGTAAATAGTGATTGGATCCGGGATGTACTATTCTTCTTTGATGCACAATGTCTTAGAGTTATTTTGGGGCATATATTGAGGCTACTACCCCCATCAACCAGCATATGGAGAACAATCATTCCCCTGGTTTGGTCTACAATGTAAAGAGCATTATTATGAAATGTATGAAGCTTTGGTCTGTCCTCATCTGAGAATGTAATAGGAGCATTAGTCATGGCATGATTGACGATCTGAGCCATATCTTCAGGAGTTGTGCTAGGCTTCACTTTAATTTTTCGCAATAAGTCATACAATACTTGCTGGTGTTTGGTTGAAGCCTATGCTAGGTCCAAGATTGAGACATTGGATAGGGTGGTTATTGGCTTTTGCATTGACGTCTCGCCCTTTTCTTGGATGGACTTGATGAAGTGCTTGGAAAATCTTGAAATTCTTTTGGCTACTTCTGGAGATGTTTTGGCAGACTTTGATGATACGTTCAGCTTGCCGAAGGCTGAAATAAGGTTCATCTTCTGGGTATTGGACTGAGCCTGGTGCAATACGAGGACCTGATGCTGAACTTGTATATCTTTATCAGAGCATGGCTGGATGTGAATCTACGGCTAAAATGTTTGCTCAGAGATGAATACCGCAGAATGTTGAGGAAACGGTTGTTTCAGGATATCCATTTTTTCATCTTTGGCACTCTCCACCAGAAGATTTTTGTCTATGTAATCTTGTATGATATTATTGAGAATAAAACAGTTCTCGGTGTTATGTCCCACTGTCCGATGAAACTTGCAAAATTGGTCTTTTAATTTTCCCATGGGCACAAAAGGATCGGCCATTCTAGGCAATTTGACAATTTTTTTAGATAGCATATACTCGAGTACGAACTCGAGTTATTGATCCAGAGGAGTGAATTTTCTTGCATAGCTTCATCATTCATGTTTTGTCTTCTCATGGGGTTTCAATCCGTGCTCTTGCTGAGGCGGTCAGTTGTATTGAGAAACTGACTTTCCCTTCTGATCATTCTTATGGGGATTTGAACCCCCTGCACCATAATAGTAATCCCTCTTTTGTTCTTTGTGATGGTTCCAACTGTTGTTTCTGATAGAATGGGTGAAATGAGCCTTCTTTTTCTGCTCATTATAATTGTTGCTCTTGGTAAAAGTGAAGCCCTCATAGACTCCATTTTGCATGCTCAGCTCGAGTCATTCGGCTCGTTCTGTCAACTCGATGAAGGTTCTTGATGGTGAGGTAGAAATTAAACCTCTTAGAGGTTGCGAAAAATTGTTGAGGATCAGTGACAATGCGTGTCCTTATGATATCAAGTCTCTCATTTTGTTGCAAGCTGACCTCCATATGTGGATGAAATCACTGGCCTTCTCGTTTTCTTTCTGCTTGAGGCCGCAGAGATGGCTGAGAGTTGAAAGTGCCTCGGCATTGAATAAGAACCGTTCGATGAATAGGTTCACCACCTTGTCGAACTCTTTCAACTCGATGGGATTTATATGCTCTGAGTACCATTTTGCAGCTATTCCCTCCAAACTGCGAGGAAAACGAAGGAAGAGAGCTCGATTATCCTTCTTGAATTTTGCACACTCGGCAAAGAACATGGTAAGATGTGTTTTTGGGTCGCCTGAACCATCAAACTTGATAAACTTTCTGAGAAGATTCTCGAGGTTATTGTCCCCTTCCAAACCATCATAGAAGTCTTCGCTCGTGAAGACCTTCTTACCCTTATCGCGGGCTTGCAGATCTTTGATCATTTTGACCACGTCTTTGAGTTGCGGTTGGTCAAGGTCATTAACAGACTGATCCTTGGACTTAATGACCGACCCTTGCCCCTGAGTCGACTTGCGAAATGTCTGTTGATTCTCACATTATTCGTCGGTATCATCCACTGACTCTGCTTCATCAGATGTATCTTCATGTTGAATGCGCTTCTTGGAAATTTTCACCTGCTTCTTCACTGTTCGGCCCTTAGCCTTTTCCTTGTTTTTCCCCGAACTGACCCATGTTTGCTCAGTTAACATTTTCTTCATCATTTTATGAAACAAAGCATACATCTGGGGATCAACATCATCATTGTCCTGTCAGCTTCGACCCTTGGGAGATCGTGGAGATGACATTTCCTACTCAGACTCGAAAGAGTGATCGATATGCTGGCTAGATGCGGTCTTTTTGCCGGACCTTGTTTGAACCATGAAGGATTGTAAATGCTCTCTGTAAGGCAAAAACTGATGGTTAGGTTCTGTGGATGATTTTGAATGGAAGAAAAATATTTGATGGGAATTTGGTAGACAATTGGAAGGATATCCCATTACTGTGGATTGAGTCGTCGCTGAAATCACGACAATTGTGTTGTCATTCTTTGCAAAAATAAACAACTAAAAATGTGTCTTGTTATCTAGGTGAGGTCGTCAAACCATGATAGAATAAAAATTAAAGGATTTTATTGAAGAAAAATATGATTTTATCAATAATAAACTTGACAAAGAGGAGGTGGACAGACAATTTTCCACCACTCCTGATAATCAGCAGACACTCGAGGAACCAGGAAAAGAGTAAGAGTAACAAAAGAATCTCAGCTATATATGGCAGAATGGTATGCTCCAGACCACTGTGTTGTTGCGAGATCAAACTCTGGCATGATCCTTGATAATAGTCGAGCCTCTACACGCTTCTGTCTTTGATAAAACTGTCTCACACATCGCTCTAGATGATAGTAGACACAGAAGAATGGGTTAAATAGCTTGAATCGCTTGCCATATGCATAAGTGTATCTGGGAGGAGATATTCGACGATCAAAGTAGTCTCACACGACCTCTTTCTCTTGGAGGTTGTCGATCAAGAATCGGTATCGTGCAACTGGAAGAAGTGCTTTGCCATTGTACTTGAATGAGCTGGCCCTGGTCGGCATATGCTGGAGAAACCAAGACTGTAATGCATAGGTGCACCCTTCGACTAATATTGATTCTCCAAGTGTGAAGTGGGTCAACCCTCGGTACAAGAAAGCGAGCACGACCATGGCTATTGAGAGGCGGCTTTTGTGTCGACTTCCCCACCTTCGCACAAGCTGAACTATCCTAATATCCGCATAATTCTGTCCGTTTGGGAAAAAGGTTAGTCCTACCATGCATAAGACCATTGCATGCTGAATTATCTCTCGAGTTGTTCGGGATAATGAGTTGACTTCTACAAATGTCACGTATTGACGGTAGAGTTTAAGCAAATCAACATATTCATTTCCATCTGCTTCGATTAGTGGCCAAGATTTACGTTCTGTCATGCGGGCTAAGGCATCTCGGGGATCAAGACCCTTGACATTGATCAATAACTGGTGCTCCAATGAATCTCCAGGCTGACCAGCTGGCTCAGGTAATCCCATAATCTCTGAAAATGCATCCATCAACATGGTCATTTCTCCCCACGGGAACCAGAAAGTATAAATGCGCGGATTCCACCGCTCTGCCAGTGCATGGATTAGATTGCCGTTGATTGTTTGTTTTCTCACTGCTGATGTCAGTTCTAACCCGCAATCGCTTAGATGGTCCGAAAACATACGAGAGAAGATTTTGAGTCAGGAATAATACCACCGGAGAATGAAGGATCCGGTGCTAAGAGTTCGATGCTCGGAAAGACTTTGTTGCACCTCGTACGAGATGTGGCCCTCGGGAAAGACTGAGTCAAGTTGACTGGATGCCATCGGACTAGAAAACAGGGAAAAATGAGATTTAGGAAAATACAGGAATTTTGAAAAATTGCAGGCAGGATAAAAATGAAGCTAAAAATTCGAGATCCAGAGGAACGAAAGAATGGGAAATCACCTGAAGTTTTGAGAAAAAAGTAGATAATTTGGAAAATCATCCAAGGTTTTGAGAAAAAGGAAATATTTCACAAAAGGGTGAAAAATGAGGTATTTTAAAAAATCATTCAGTATATTTGGAAAAAATTATAAAAAATATGAGAAAATAAAAGAAAAAAGGATCATAAGACAATCAATTACATCCTGTACAAACAATAATGCACATACAGTACTCTCTAAGAAGCTGACTCTAAATGCATCAGTTTTAGAAATGGTTGTAGGACCCTAATCCTGACTCTATGCTCAGATCATATGTGTTCAATCATGCTATGCTGATATACTCGAGTCGAAACCCGAAGTACGTGGCATAAAAATTCATCTCTGGTTCTAAGCTTGTGTTTTCCTAACATCTTTGAGCACATGTCGATATACTTTGGACTATGTCCCTTGGTACGTGGCAAGGGGCGTCAACCCAAATAAGTGGCTCAATTGTGAGGCTTTATCCCGAACTATGGTTTTGGAAGAAAGCCCAGCAACGTGAAGACCAGGTAGAAATAGGTGGGGTGGTTTTCTGAAAAATGATCACATGCAAGCAAACAGAGGGTTCTAAGACCTAAAGAGATAGATTTTTGAAACTTTAAAGAAGCAAACAATGTTTACACAAATCTTAGATTGAGGAGGGTTGTATTTCAGACCTAAGTCTAAGTGAGCATGCATAAATCTCCTCAATTGGTCCTACCAAACCATACCTAGTCTATATACAACCCATGTCAGCTGGGTTCGAGTCTAGGCTCCTAGGTTCACATGATATCAGAAAGTAAAAGCTGACATTTTGTAGAACGCGATTTTGATAATTGAGCTAAGCCAAGGCACACGATTGATCTGGCGAAGATAGGTCCCATCACGGTCGCCAAACCTGTTATCATCGCAAAATTTTTCCCTCCCTCTGCGAGAGAGAAAAACGATTTTGCGAGTCAAACTCGATCAAAGTTTTGAAAATTCTTTTTTTGAAAATTACTCGCCTCCGTTTTTGAAATTTGTGAGAAAATTTCGTAGAATGGGACTCGCCTGTTGGTACGAGGTTCAACCGTTCCTGACGCCTTTACCAGAGGTAATTAAACCAAGGATCAAAAGTGTGCATAGCTAGGCTCAAATATTTAAATTATGCTCTATTTCCTAAATGCACAGAGAATCGCGCATGTGCTATGAAATTTTTGAGAAATACGCATTTTGAAAGGATGATGTTTGCTTCTGATGTTTGAAAAAGGATTGGAAAAGATATTCCTTGGAAAATCATGAAATTCTTTGAAGCTTGCCTTTTGAAATGAAAATCGATTTCTAAAGTGGATTTGAGAATTCTGAGAAAACCGGTTTCAAAGGTAATTCAAATATTTTTGAGAAAATCGATTTTTGGAATGATCTGAATACTCTTTCTGAGAAAATCGATTTCTTAGTGAAATAAAACAATAAAAGAGGATTTGGCTCTTTGAAATGCTTTCATGATGCAAGTTTGAATGAATGAATGTAACTTCAAAGAATATTTTCTAAGGAATTCGAGAAAATCATTTGAGAAATGCAGTGATTTTGAAGTTAGCCTAAGAGTGTAGGCTGAATGTGGCTTATACGAAGATGACAAATCTGGGTTTCATTTGTATTCTGACTATGGCCATAAATACGAATTCCACCGAGTTTTTCAACTCCCTAAAAGTTTTTGCACGTGTCATTCGTGTCAATTATAGTGAATTTGTAAAATGCATGAATCACCATTCATCAGATATCAGAATTTACGAAAGCAAACTATATGTAATACATCTTATTCTATGCAGAAATGTAACTCTTATTCCAATATTACATTTGATATTACATTGAATAAGAAAAAAAAAAGAATAAATAAACAAGATCTTCCACTTGAATATTTCTGCAAAACTAGAAAATGGGTTAGCACATATATGTAGCTTTTTCTGGATTTATCCAAAAATATCGAGAAATTATCGAATTTTACCCAGATATAAACTTTGATTCATACCTCTTTGATATAAACATGAGAAATAAATGATGCTTATGCATGAACATTCGAAAATAAAGTTTGAAAATTCGAAAATGGGGTGAAAATGACCAAAATGCTACTGATAACAAGACTATGGCCTTGAAATCAGGGTTTTCAGAAAGAATTTTTTTAAAAATAAGAGTTTTGAAATTCAAATGAATGCAAATGAAGATAAAATCAAACATAAGATGATATAATAGGATTATATGCATGTTAAAACCCTAAAAATGCAAAAATATCACCAAGACATTGAATTTTGCATGAATTTCGCGTTTCTTTTGATAATTCAACTAACACACATGGCAATGGAACTCAGAATCAAACCAAATTTGGTATGGACAACTATATTAATCCTAAGAATGAAATGGAATACGAAAATCAATTTTTTGGGTATTATTCAATATGAAAATTAATAAAGAAAACCTAAAAATGCATGATTTTTCCTTTTAGCCTACACCTATCCTAATGACAACCTAATTTTGGGTACCAACCTACCATAGAAACTCACCAAATTTTGCAGGGTGACAGCGGACAACTAGGGGAGGGTTTTTTCCTTTTGCAAACTTGGGATTCGACCTATGGTCGGAGAGCTAAAATTCTGGCAATATCGATCAGAATTCGGTGAGTTTAAAATTGATGGCAAACTGACAGGCTTTCATAAAAATTAGGGAAAAATAGTAAACATGACCAAAATCTCAGAAATTTTAGGAGGATGTTACAGACAAACAGAGGAGCATATCCTCTTTTTATAGTTTTGGCATTGGATCTACGGTTGCAGAGGACACATTGGATTAACCGGGATCTAATTCTAAAGAATTTGTATTAACTGGAAATCGGCATACCTAATTTTAAAATCTAACACAAATAAAAATAAGAATCCTAAAATCTTGAAATTCAGAGAAATGACAGAGGATATTATGAGGATCAATTCCTCTTTTAACAGACAGAGCATCCGACTTACAGGTCGGAGAGCCACAATCGATTTAAGTCGGTCTAGAGCTCTGACAACCTGTATCAGACATGATACAGTGGTCTGTAAAACCCAGATTTTGAGAGATAGCAACCTTTATCAGAAAATCCAATAAAATCCAGTAAAATACTAGATCTCGCCATGAATCTACAGTATTTTACAGATTGTGAATTGGATCTACCATGAGGGAGATCTCAATTTAATAAATCCGCAGCTGGGGTATCCAGTATTTTCACAGGGTTAAAAACCCGATCCGGTATTGGATTTTTAAAATGGGGTTACAAAAATCAAATGGCTTCGGGTTTTTTCAGGAAATCGGAGATAAATAGATGCATCTACCACAAAAAATTCAAGATTTATTGACGAGAAATTAAACATAAAATAATAAATGGACTGTGCGCATGGATTAAATCCTATAACTATGAATGAAATTTCAACAAGACTAAACTAGAATAAATGAAGTAAATATGACACGATGAAATAAAACTAAATGCGACACTTAAGATAGGAAATCTACATGAAACTAATGCTAAAATAAAAAATGACCAGGAAAATATTATTTATGTTTGATGTTGGTCATTGAAACAAGGGACCCGATCCATCTATTGGATGGATCGCCTCATTCACATAGCATTAATATGACAGACCCATCAAATAAGAACCAAAAATTTCAGCATCATGTGGATTTGTGTTAGATTTATGAAGACAACGCAAGAAAAAGGAAAAGATCATTACAAGATGAGGGATTTTACCTTGTCGCAATGGGCTTGCTTGGATCGGCTAAAGGAGAAAGTCTTGGAGGAGGTGGCCCTTAAGGAGATGTTGCTGTAATGGAGAGGTTGCTGCTACTTTGGTATGGGCTGAAGATGTTGGCTATGGTGGCTGCGGCAATGGAGGGCTTGGAACCGGGGCTGGAGCTGCTTTAAAGTTGAAGGAGGTGGCGATCACCAAGGGAGGAGCTGCAACAATGATGACACCGGCTGGAGAGATCGGCTATTTGGAGGAGATGGTGTCGGCTGGAGGTTGGAGGTTGGAAGCAGCAGGTGGTCATCGATGGAGGCTTGCTATGTTGTGGCTGAAGGAGAGAGGAAGGAGGTTTGCTGTGATGGTGAAGGTAGACTGCAATGAAGGTTGGGCGTCACCAAGGAAGGAGAGGCAACTTGCTGCCTTGTTGTGGCTGAAGGAAAAGGAGGTGCTTGAATCAGAGAAAGAGAGTTAGGGTTGAGAGGGGATAATAAAGAGAAGGGGGAACAAGAGGCGATGTCCAGCCGTGTGATGACTTGGGGATTTGGAAAGAAGATGGGATAATAAGAAGAAAGGAAGAAAGGAGGGAAAGAAAGGGAGGAAGGGAAAGAAAGAAAAGGAAAGAAGGAAAGGAAAGAAGGGAAAGAAAGAAGGAAAGGGAAGAAAAGAAGGAGAGGGGGTTGGCGACAAGGAGGGAGGAAGAAAAGAGGAAGGAAGGAAGAAAGGAGAAGGAAGAAAGGAAAGAAAAGAAAGAAAGGGAAAGAAAGAAGGAAGAAGAAAAGAAAGAAAAGAAGAGAAGAAGGAAAGAAAAAAAAAAAGGAGGGAAGAGGAGAAGAAAGGAAAGAAGAAGGGAGAGGAAGAAAAGGAAGGTGGAACAAGAGAGGGGGTCGACCCCCTTGTGGGGTCCACTCCCTCTTGCTAGGTGGAATAAAATATTAATAAAAAAGAAAATGGAAAAAGAAGGGAAGAAATAGGGAAAGCAAAGATTATTTATTTTTATTTTTATTTTTTTGAAAATTTTCAAAGTGGGGCGCCACATTGGAGTGGGCCCACACAGTTTCTAAAAGAATATTAAAATAAATAAATAAAACCCAAAAGTTTCAGTGTGGTGCCACTTAGAGTGGGTCCCACTTATTTTTAAAAGAATGACAAAAACAAAAGGGGTAAAATGATTTTATAAAATTCCTCAGAAAGATTTTTGGATCAAATGAAAGATTTTTGACAATTTTGAATTGAAATTCAAAGTTTGAAATTCTATACCCCTTTGCAGAGCAAATCTAGTTTGAAAATTTGAAAATCAAGTTTGAAAGAAATCCAGATTGTTTTCTCGAAAAAATATTTCTAAATTTAGAGTCCTGAGGTAAAAATTGTCAATTTGAAAACCCAGGGCTTGAGATTGATTTCGAAAAACTTTAAAATTCGAATCTGGATTGAAATTTTCAAAATTGGACTTCTGGATCTCGAAAATGAGATGAAATGATATGATATGATGGAAAATGATAAGAAATGATGAGAAATGATGTGGAATGTCATGTGAAATACAGACCCTGAATGAAAGATTTTAGGTATTGGACCTCGATTGACATTTATACCAGTTTAAAAAGTGATAATTTTGACAAAAATAAACAAAATGACTCGAGAAATGGTTTTTGTCACTACAGGGCCAGGAGTGACACTGAAAATTAGGGTTTTAACTGGAATGAACTGAGTTCTAGGGTTTCAAAACTCAAATGAACTATCAGGATACTGACTCAACTAAACTCCTAGACTAAATGGTCGAGGAATGGTGCCATTTTCAGAGAAATAGTAAAAAATGATCACTAGAGTGAAGTGAGTTACGAACAAGAACTGGGTTTGAGCTGAAATAAAGATCAGTAATACTGAGGTGAACTAAAACTGAAGCTCAAACACTAGTGCAACTGACTTGACTCAACTAAAATGAGCTAAAATGGACTCCTAGACACTGAGAAATGGATTTGAACTGAAACTAGAGCACTTGAACTCCTGATGAGCTCAAGTTAAACTCAGGGGGATAGGATTGACAAGGAGTGACTGACTCAGAGACAATTGACTTTGATTCGAGTTAGAAATGAGCTCATTTCTGAGGAAATGAACCCATTTTGACAAGAATGGTCAGAAATGAATATGACCCGCTCATCGTGAGCTCAGGTGAGATAGAAATGACTGGCATTCTAACTGTTCGGAGCTTAAGAATGAGCTTGGTCGACTCTGACTGATAAGGATCTAGGATGACCTAGAGGTAAAATGATAATTTTACTAGTAAAAGGGGGTAAATGGTATTTAAACTGAGGCAAACTTGGGGTTGGACTCATATGCTGACCTACCAGGGTTGGCATCTGCAAGATGGGGGTGTCTGAGAATGGATGAGGAAAATTTGGGGTGTTTACAAGTCTGGTATAAGATCCAGACCTAGAATACACAAACACATACGTTTGAAAAAATACAAACAGACGCCAGGCATCATCTGTTCAAAATCTTGAAATGGCTGCAACATTGTCTGCAGCATCAGTGCGCCTTGCACGCTCATGAGATGAAAACCTCCCTTCAAAGTCGGCAAGCACAAGGAGACTTTGTCTCCCTGTAGCTGCATGTCAATTGCAGTGGTTTCGATGCATGCACCAATCCTCTCACCACGAGTTGAATATCCCAGCTCACCAAGAAGATGAAGACACGGGCGTGAGCGAATTTTAGTCTAGTGCAATGGATGAATGGTAAAAGAGGTCAAGCACTCATCGGGTCATCGAATGAACACTATGCTCTTGACACTCTTTTGAAGCAATGGAGATGGTGGTAGAACCGCAATGGAAGGCACACTTCAAGAGACTTGTCCTCACGATTGAGCTCATCCACACTCACCGATTATGTGATGGGTTGGCTGCGGATGCTGCCTAACCGCTGCCCTTCTTCAAGTTGGCCAACACACAGTTGGTCTCCTTGGCCTAAGAGGTTTAGTTTACCAAATACTCTGAATTCTCAAAATGAGAAGAAATGTCAATTGACAGAAACTCAACAATTTATTCAATTTTTTAAAAGATGATTACAAACCAAAGCCTTTAGCATATATATAGGCTGCAAGAACACAAAGCCACTAAATCAGTTTCCGCCCAAGTTTGTTCACAAACCAACCCGGTCTCCCAAGTGTCCCTACCAGCCTGATGTTGGTGAGCTGAAGTGCCTCCCCCATGTGCGCCATGTTGATTGCTTCCCTTAGAGTTGGTTTGGCTGAGGTGGCTCATTGCCTAATGGTTCTGCCCATGTGTGCGCTATGTCAGCTACTCGATGGTTGAACCCGTTGTGGCAGCGCCCTGTCAGTTGTTGCGCCCCTTAGTGTCGTGCTCCACTTAGGTTCATATCAGTCCACCACTGCTTCCCTTACCTTTTGTCTTCAAAGGTAAAATATGGAAACCTTTTAAAAAATTATTATTCCTCCATCCATGAAACTGTGACCTCCCCTTCTTTGTCCTACTCGACCTTCAATCTTCTTAATCGTTGATTACCTTTCTTTCTAACTATGCTCTGAATGACTCGAATAGGTGGTTTAAGTTGTGAAACATGAAAAACATGATGTACTTTGAAACCCCTTGTTAATTTTAACCTATAAGTCGCCTTACCTATACTAAGTTGGACTTGAGGGTGGGCTGCAATAGTGTCATAACTTCGAATAAAGCACTGATATTAGCATGTTAGCCCAATAAACCCTTTCAACATTTTAGGTGATTTAGGCGTGGGTGATTCCTTCATATTTCTATCTTGTCTGGATTCAACATTACCCTCTTGTGAGACACTATATGTCCAAGTACATGACTTGTTGGAGCCCGAAATCACACTTAGACCTTTTGGCATATAGTGTATTTTCTCTTAGAATGTTTAATACCTCTCTCACATTTTTTAGATGACTCTCTGAATTCTTGCTATATACAAGAATGTTATCAAAAAAGACTAAGACATGTTTTCTCAATAAGAGTCAGAAAATATCATTCATTATTCTTTGAAAAGTTGTTGGTACATTTGTAAGACCAAAGAGCATGACGAAAAACTCATATTGACCATCATGAGTTTAGAAAGTTATTTTCAACACATCCTCATTGACCATATGAATTTGATGACAGCCTACCCTCAAGTTCGACTTAGTGAAGTATTTTGCTCCATCTAGCTTATCTATCTAATAATTCTTCAATATTTGGTATAGCATGTTTATCTTTTACCATTATTGTATTTATAGCTCTATAGTCAATACAAAATCTCTAAGAGTTGTCTTTCTTTTTAACCAATAAAATCGGCGAAAAAATGACTAGAACTTGGCCTTATGATTCCACTTTTGACCATTTTCTTGACCATGCCTTCTATTGCTTTCTTTTGAGATATGAAATACCGATAAGGTCTCACAATTATGGGTATGACATTGTTTGTTAGAACTATGTGATGATCTTGAGATCTTTTTTTAAGCAATTCCTTGAGCTTTTGAAAAACCACTTAAAATTCTTCCAACACCATAGCCATTTCCGGATGTAGAAGTTCTTTTTGGACTTTTCTTTCTAAGTTATCTACCTTTTGAACCAAACATAGGATTGCACATTGAGTGATCTTGAAAAGCTTAAGAGCTTCTTTGTCGTCCATTTCTTTAAAGTTGTGTCCTAAAGGTGACCCCTGTGTCTCCTTGAATGTCATCTCTATAGTGTCAAAATCCCATAACACTTTTCCAAGTCCCTTTAACCAACTCATTATGAGCACTTCCTTACTTGAAGGCATTAAAAGCACCCTCCATCCCCAATGATGACTTGAAAACCGAATGATCCTTGATTTTACATCCGGATTGAATAGCCACCTCTTCTTGAATAAAACTATGAGTGACCCCGGTATCAATGAACACTTAGATTCTATGACCATTGAGCTTACCTTCAAGCTTTATGGAGTGAGGACCGGTTATCCCCGAAAGAGCATGGTATTCAATACATGCTTCATTGTCACTTTCTAATGACTCTTCTTTGGCTTGTTTCTCATTATCCTCCTCATCATCAACGACTTAAAGGATTTTGAAGCTTTGACACTTGTTACTCGGATGTCATGTTTTCTCACACTAAAAACACTCTTCTTTCTTTATCTTTTCTTCAAGTTGTGTTTGGGAGACATAGTCAATCTTGGGTTTTTGAAAACCCTCCCTCTTGTCATCTTTAGAAACCGACTTAGTGAACTTGGACACCTCTTTTGGTTTAGCTTTTGAAAATTCCCATCTAAGATTTTCCTTTTTTTCAAAAAGTTTAACAACCTTGTAGGCTTCCCTTGTAGTTTGTACATTGGAAGCTAAGACTTCAATTCTCAAGTCGTCTTTCAAACCTCCAACATAAGAGACAAACAAAGTGTTTTGGTCCACATATGATAGCATAGAGCAAACCTCCTCAAACTTGGTTTGATATTCGTTTAAGGACCCTTTTTGTTTCAATTGTTTTAGAGCCACATTGTAATTGACCAACGTGGTTGGCCCAAACCTTTCAAGTAGAGCATCTTGAAAAGTCTCTTAAATGGGCTTTCCATGCATCACTTTGTACTAATAATATCGCATCAATGTACTCTTTTATAAACGAGTTATTGCCTCATTCACTTTTAGCTCACAAGGAGTTTAATGGCAATATGAATTAGGGGTGGCAAAACCTGACACGACTCATCAACCCGCCTCTTAGACGGGTTCGGGTTGGGCTTAAACTAACCTGTTTAATAAATGGGTCGACCCACCTAACTTGTTTATTAAATGGGTCGGGTTCGTGTTAGGGGTATGCCAACCTGGTTGACCCGTTTAATAAACGGGTTAGGCGGGTGGGTCAACCCACCAACCCGACCCGCCAAGCCACCCACCAACCTGCCAACCCATTTACCCGACCCAACCCGTTTATTAAACAGGTTGGCGGGTCGTGTCGGGTTACCCGTTTAATAAACGGGTCGGGTTCGTGTTTGCCACAGCCAACCCGTTTAATAAACAGGTCGGGTTCGGGTTGAGGTATGCTGACCCGCCAACCCGCCGGGTCGACCCGCCAACCCACCGGGTCGACCCACCAACCCGACCCGATTGCCACCCCTAATATGAAGAAATGAAGTGATTTGAATAACCACTCCCTTGGGCTTTCTTCTTTAAAGAATGAAAGTTCAATCTTTACCTTGTGTGTTCTTTGCACATGGTTCATATTGGCCATCCAATTTGGAACATCCCCTTGGGCTTTCTTCTTTAAAGAATGAAAGTTCAATCTTTACCTTGTGCCTTGACTCCATACATCTTTTTCCATTTGCCCCCATCATGGTCTCTTGGGGTACTCTGCTCATATTTATATATAACTTTTTGTAAATTACACTTAATAGTCCATATTTTATGTATATGCTTTTCATTCATCCTTTTTTATATATATTATGCATTCTTCCTTTTTCTATATTACACAAAATATATATATTCCATAAAAATATATATTATTTATCTATACCGAGCACTATCGAGCCAAGCCGAGCTGAACACCTTGTGTTCGGGCTTGACTCATTTAAGCTAAACGAGCTGCTCGTCGCTCAGATTGCCAAGAAAGAGTTCGTGACAAGGCAAACCAAGCTGAGTCACGACAAGGAGGTTGGAGTTCGAATCCCACCTAAAAAGTCAAAACCCTCAATCTTTTTGGAATGTCATTCAAGCTTGGCTAGGTTCGAGCTTGGAACAGAGCCGAGTCTGGAAAATCCTGTTCAAGCTCAGCTCCAAGCTCGAGACGAGCTTGAACAGGGAATTTTGAAGCTAGCCAAGTTCAAAAATCCCAGGCTTAGCTCGAACTCGGCTAGTGTGCACCCCTAACTCCAATAACTATATCCAGATCAGTGGGCGCCCAGCTCAGACCAGAAAAGTAGCCAACAGTTCATGGTGGTTCCACACAGAAGATATGCATGACGTGTAAAGAAAGCAGCAGCATATAAAGCAATAATTGCAGAAGGCGACATTCACATTAGAAAGCATACACTACGACCAAGAATTTCAATTTAATTGCAAAATTTGCACTTGCCTACAAACTGTTTCATTTCTTTGACAAAAGGCAGGACACAACTCGTTGCACTTTAAAATCTAAACTAAAGCTATGGATAAAACAATGTCTCAAATCAACAGGGAGGGGAATTCAGAAACAGTGTTTGCTAATTTGCTCATTGCAAAACTTGCCTTTGCTAACAGAAAATCCACACCCATCAACGGTTTGCCTTGGCAACTCTCTCAATCTCATCCTTCTTCTTGATGGCATAGCTGTAATATTGAAAGGCAGGGTACTGTCAGGAGTCCAGGTTTTGACTGGCAAACTTGAAGGATGCACACTCAATTAAAATCATTACCTATTTGATGATCCCTTGGCAGCATTGATAAGCTCATCAGCTAAGCATTCAGCAACTGTCTTGATGTTCCTGAAGGCACTTTCACGAGCACCTGTGGTGATGAGGTATATAGCCTGGTTGACACGCCTCAATGGGGAGATATCAACTGCTTGCCGTCTCACAACACCAGCGGAACCAATCCTTGTTGCATCTTCCCTCGGTCCACTACCAGATATTCAAAATAGGTATCAGAAAAAATTCGTACTTCAAAGCATTTCAAACGACCTATATAAGATTATATAAGTTTGAATCAGGTTAAGCCCTGAATCAGCCAACTCTTCCACCCACAACTCAAGCAAGGCCACATTGGCTGAGTTCACCTCGGCTTTACAGAGAGGTTAAGGATACCATGCTAGCAAAGAATATAGTTTTGTCTAATAAGATGCATGACAATTAGATTCTACAAATGCAGAAAGTGAAGCCAAATTTTGAGTTATCTTCAACAAAGGAAGAAAGCCCAGGTCATATTTGGTTAACACCAGAAGTAAATGGGAGACGAAGATGGGAAATTACCTGTTGATCACAGCATCAACTATCACTTGAATTGGGTTTTGGTCTGTGAGCAAATGAATGATCTCCATGGCATGCTTGACAATGAGAACAGCCTTCAGTTTCTTGCCATTGTTGCGGCCGTGCATCATCAGAGAGTTTGTCAACCGCTCAATGATAGGGCACTGAGCCTTACGGAACCTTTTGACGGAGTATCGGCCAGCAGTGTGAGGAACAAATGTTGCATGCTTCGCAGGGGTAACAGCAATATAATCTGCCAGTGAAATATCACTAACCTGCAACATTCATGGAAAGACAAGGCTGTGTCATGACCATAATCTCAAATATCAAAAAAATGAACAAAATTATTTAAAATAAAAGTGTTGTGAATGCACAGAATGTTCCCATTCCCCCCAAAGGACCACTATGAAGATGATACACATACAGGATAGATAAAGAACCATGGTTTAACAGAAGACACAACTGCAAGAACATCACAACATATAACTATCATACACTTTCACATCGCAAGAATGCAAATAGGATTACAATATATAAAATGAACTCCTAACCCCTTTCTCACAATGGGCAGGTAACATTTGACATCACAATTTTCCAGGAATCTAAAATGGGACATGGCTCGTGCTGAACGTTGCTTGTATTTCCTACTCAAAATTTTCAGACCCAAAAGAAAAAGGAGAAGAAAACACCTAGGTTATTTTAGCTGAATGGCTGTCAAAACCCAAATTGCAAATTTTGTCGGAAACAAAGGATGTATATGACAAAATAATGAAGATGCATTTATTTAAACCACATATAAATTGTTACAATTTTCAATGTTATGCACATGGGCCCAGATGCTAAGCATGTTGACTAAATAGCCAGAGCATACTATGTACTAAGATGCTCCTTCAACAATGTAAGTTGAACATGAAGTTCAACTGGGCTTTGTTTTCTCAATGGAGAAGCAATATTGCCACTCCAAGAGCAACCAGGTTGGACCAGCAGAGTAGTCAAAGTCCCAACTGGGCACCTAGTCAGCCAAGGCTGGGCTATGCTGCTAGGACAAGTCACTACTCACTAGGGATATTTGCATCGCCCTTCCCCTTTTCTATTCGACTTTTTGAATAAAAAGAGGCTCAAATTTCTTCAGCTTTGCTTTGATAAACACATCCACCATGTTCGGGGAATCTTCGATAAACACAGATTATATATACATTCTATGGTGGTACATACTTGATTTACATAGATCTAAGCTCCAAATGCAAAATCTAACCTTTAGATCATGTTTTAACATGTTCTATTTACTATTTTCATGTGTTAAAGTTGACCGAAATATGATGATTTATACAATTTTTAAACCACTCTTATTTTCATGAATTGCGAGCTGTTGTTTTTCACTATCTTAAAAATAGGATCTTATGATGTATTAAACAAACCATGCTAAACACATTTGTATGGTTAGACCCAAGGTTGTAAGTAGTGTATCGTTACCCATATCAGTCGGGCCAATAGTAACACCCTATGTCACCAGGGTATGGGTGCGGGTACGGAGGGTACGACACGACAATTCCAAAAAATGTGGGTACGGGGACACAGCTAAATATATACTGAAAAATATATATTACATATCTAAAATGTATACTAAAAATATATATTATATATCTAAAATATATATTATATATTGAAAATAAAATATAATAAAAGACAGCAAATGTCATGTCAAGGTACCAGTACACGTGTCAACACAAGTACGACACCCTAAGTGCCATGTCGCGGTAACATAGGTAACATTGTTTCATATCGTATCATATCGTAAACGTATTGTAAATTTTTAATAAAAAAATTTCAAAAATTTTCAAAAAATAGTAAAAATTCTAAAAAAAATCATATCACATGAAATAATGATGAATTACACAAAATACAACCATAAAATCACATATGAAGCATTTATATCTCTATGAGCTGCATAAGACATAATCAAACATCAGCTATCTCACAGGAACAATTCAAAATATTAAATATCTTGCAATTAAGAACATGCCTCAAGACTCATACTTTCATACTATATAAACAAAAATATTATGGCAATAGTTTTACTCGATTTTCAATCGGTTTTCACTCATTACTTGAGTGTCACATTGACATGTCAGATCATCTGATGCCATCTTTGTTGGAGGAGCGTGGAGCTTGATTTTTACCTTGATATAAATCTTGTAAGGGGTTGCGTGTCTCGAGAATTTTTTTTTGAAAAGTAGCTTTGTAATTTTACTCATAATAAAGATTTTTTACTTTAACCTATTTTCTTGAGTGAAAAAATGGTGAAAATGCATTTTTTACCTTAAACCATTTTTTTAGTCGAAAAATGGTGGAAATGCATTTTTTTACCTTAACCCACTTCTTAGGGTGAAAAACGATGAAAATGCACTTCTAATGGCCTCTAAACAAATGGAGAAGTTGGCTCTCAAAAGGTATTTAAAACCCAAAATAAAAAGAAATAATTTTTGCCCTTTTTAAAGTGCACCGAAGGTGTATCGTATGATACACCCTGTATCGTACGATATGACATGATGCAGGGGTCTATTATATAATATACCTGATACAAGTACAATACACACTCGTATCGGATACTAGTGTGTATCGTATTGTAAACCTCAAAAGTAATGATATGTATTGTACTGTATCATACGATATGGACAACCTTGGTTAGACCTACCATTTGGTGGCTAGATCCATAGAAAAAAGTATGTGTACTACTGTATGCTATCATGGTACAAAACCACCATATATTTTCCCTATATATATACATACATATATATAACATGTATGTTCCAGACCATTTATCGCCTAGACCATCCTAGACCCCTTTAAAAAGCAAATTGCATGTGTTTTCTGTTTAATCTAAACCCATAGATGTGATCTCCACGTTTTATTTAGTAAAAAAACATGTATTAATTTAAACATTTTTTATGCTTAGATGTATTTTTAGCTCAAAAAAATCAACGGTACATATGACACCAAAAACTTGATTAACGGGAAATTAAAAATTGTTGTTAAATTGATTTTATCCAAAGCATGAATTTTAGTAAATAAATAATAATAAATGCATCTACAAGATTGGATTAATAAAAAAACTCATGCAAATATGTTTACTAAAAAGATCTAGGATGGTTTGGGAGATAAAAGGTTTGGAACATACAGATTACTATATATAGGGTGATTCTATGGTGGTAACACTTGATTTACATAGATCTATGCTCTAAATGCAAAATCTAGCATTTGGCTCATCCTTAACATGTTATATGCACTATTTCCATGTGTTAAAAGTTGACTGAAGTAATAATTTGTCCCCGCCATATGCACTATTTCCATACAAAAGGAGAAAAAATGAATAAAAAAAGGCAATTTATGTTCCCACCACCTAGATGGAGACAACCTAAGCAAGAAAACAAGGCCCTACAATTTAGACTCATGAGCCTAGGCAGTGGCCCTCCATCTGAGTGGCACCTAGGTGCCGCTTTTCACAACTAAGAGTGGTAAAATCATGATATTTTCGTCACTTTAAAAAAATCTACTTTTAAATTATGCGTTTTCTTATTTCATTTAAATTTTGTATATTTCAATATATTTATAATTTCTACTTGCGTCTCTACAAAAACTTGATTATCTAAACATATTTTTTCTTACTTGTTTCTGTTGTTTTCTATATATTTTAAATTTCTAAGTGCCAAGATTTTTCTAAGATTTATCAAAACAACCTACATTATAGCGAGATTTTTCTTGCTGAGAAATAGCCAAGACTGACACTTGTGACTGTTCTCAACCAAATAACCTGTGCCTCATAAGAAAAAAATCAATTTTGAAAACCAGAGGCTTCAAGACAGCCAAGGTTCTTTCGGCTTAAGATGACTGATCTAATATGAACAACTAATTCAGAATATAAATTACAAATCAACCAAATTAAAACAAATTTAATACATAGAGGATGAAAATATTGCTTTCATAGTTCAACTAAATGGCTTACTATAAAACTCAACATTAAGATATATATATATATATATATAGAGAGAGAGAGAGAATGATTCAAATTTTTTAGACTGCTTATGAAAAATATTAGATTTTTGTGATATAAATCTAACTGATGAAACTTTTTCAGAAGTGGCTGAAGACAGAAAAATATGAAGGAAAATTTCTTAAGAATGCTTAAGCTATAGAAAAAATGGGGTTGCACATGGGGATCCACAAACGTGTGGGTGTGTGGCCGACTTCTTTCAATATGTGGTGGTCTAACTTCTCTAAGTTATGACTTGCTAGGCAACATAAGGAAAAGGCCAAGCTGGTCAGCAGGGGAAGGAGTATGAATGGGCAGTGAGTTGCCTCTATTAGCTCATATAGTAGAAAAAATAGATGGACTTTAATTGTTTACCAAGCAAGACATAACTTAGAGAAGTCAGATCGCTCCATATCGAAAGAGGCCAACCGCCTTACAGAATTCAATGACAGTCTCATCAGGAACAAAATAAGTATTGTTCACACAGCTTTCAATGGTTAGATAATGGATACCCATCATAAGACGCATGTGATTCAGATAACCGTTACAGATTTGTATGTGCTCACATTTATTAACCCTGGAGCCTGCACATAATTTGGGATATAGCTCACCAATTTTTTGGGACGCTAAACAAGCAATGATCTCGCGTCTTCGACTTTAACTTGGGCAGCTAATATCATTGAGAGAAGCCTTATATTCTGTCTTCTTGAGTGAAATTTGATGGAAAAATAACACATCATATTGTATTGAGACCATCAAGCTAGATTCACATACTTAACCAGAAATGATGACATTAGACCTTCTCAACAAAGATATCACACAATTTTACATCAAAAACTTGGACAATAAGGGTGTGTTTGATTGTTTGCCTAAGATTGGACAGAACAGAACAGAACAGACAGAAGACATGTTGCCTGTTCTGTAACAACTGTTCTTCGTCCAGCGTTTGTTTCGACTCAAATAGGAAATCACATTTTTCCTATTTGAAAATAAATAAACTGCAAGAAAATAAAACATAAATAAACACTAAACTGCAAGAAAATAAATAATAAATAAACCTTTGCAAAGCATTTTTGCAATTATCTCAATGCAACGAAACTAACGAGACCTAAATCAAGCCCTAAAGACGCAATGAAACGAACAAGTTCTACAGCAGCCACACGAGATGCCCCAAAGATCTCTTCACACCAAAAAGAAGAAAAAACCAACAATTTAAGTTACAGATTGATTCGAGGAAAGCCCGGAAGATCTGATGATAAAAATCCTCCGAAACGAAAAGGATAAAAAACGGATCCAGAAGGAAAGAGAGTTGGAGTACCTCGACTTCTTCGAAGGACCATCTGTTGAAGAGCTTCACCTCCGGCTGAGCAACGATCGCCATCGCGATATGGTTCTCTCTATCGAGGAGAGAGAGAGAGGATCTGCGAGCGGCGAAGGAAAAGGTTTGAACGAGATATTGTTAAGGGTTTTATAGGAAAAAATGAAATGACGAAAATGCCCGGTATATAAATTAGGGTTGTGATTAATGGGTCGGGTAAGTAATCCGATCCGACACCCGTGTCTTATAATCTGGTAGGGATGCCACCCGAGATCCGACCAGAATCTGAAACCGATTAGTCGGGTTCGGTATTTAGTTTTGCATTCAAACCCGAATCTGACTAAAACCCGACTCAATTAAGTGTAAGTATCGATTTTAAGCTAGTCAGATCCAGATTCAGTTTTATCTAATTCCATCCAAATCCGAAACCCAAGCCGATTAGGCCATACCCGATTAAGTCAAACTCGGTAATGCCTAAATCCGATACGTTGACATCCCTAGATCTGGGCAATGTGAACAGGTCAAACTCTAGACATTAGTGAATCCTGCTTTGATGAATCTAGTTTAATCAGATCTGGGATTGAGCGTCAGATGGAAAAGAGTAATAGCAAGTCCGAATCCGACTGGCCATTTGGGTGTGTTTTTACACGTAATCGGGTCAGTTTATCTGCAGGTTTTGGACTCGCTTTGGATTCAGATTTGGGTTGCAAAACTGCATACAAAATATAAATTTGAATATTAATAAAATAGCGCCTGCTTTGTCGAACCCAACTAATTAATTTTGGATTCGGTTGAATATCCAACCCAAAAAACGACCATGGACATCCCTCTGTGGTGGAGCTTGCCCAGCTAGGATTTCAAGTCGTTTTGGATTCTGTTTGGATTTATGCAAAACAGAATCCAATCCAGTCCATTATATTGCATTGCTGATTCGGGTATGGATGTAGATAAGGAAACACCTTGTCAGATACAGATTTGATTGGGTCCAACAACTTTGGGCTCGGAAACCTTAGTGAGTCAGTGATGAACTTCCAAACAGCAATTACTCAACCGTTAAGTTCGCTCTCTTTATTTTTCTACAGAAATACACAATAAAAAAACAAACAAATAAAGGAAATAAATAAATAAAAAGTATGCAAAATGAAATTTGATACATTGTTTTCAGATATGTGGATTTAGCTCTATATGTTCAGATTCATATCAATATTTTTTGATGGATCTGTAGCTGTATTCCGATCAAATTAGGAGTGACAACGGGTTGGGTTGGGTTCGGACCCAGGTGGAACCAGACCTGGCATCAATTTTTGGGTATAGTATCGGATCCAGACCCAGATCTAATCGGATCCACCACAAGAGAAACCATACCAAGACCCAATAAGAATTACATAAACCAGACCCAGTCCATACCTGGTGAAACAATATTTTTTATCAGTTTTACATTGAAAATTTGTGGGTCTTAATTGGGACTTTGGTCAGGCCCGGGTCTGGTATCAAATTTCACAAACTATACCCAGGTCCATGTATTAATCAGACTTTCAGATCTGGACCCGGGTCTTAATCAGGTCTTCTTATTTATCATCATACCCAGACCCTATAGGATTTGGTCTGGGTTGGGTCCAGGTAAAAGAAAAAATGCATGTGTTCATCGTACTTTTACCCGTTCCATTAGTGTCATATAAAATCCAGGCTTATATGAACTTAGAAGGTTCTGGTTGCCAAAAAAATACAAGGTTGCTAATGCTAGGTAATGGGAAGCAGATCAGGTCATGTTGAAAATGAGCGTTTTTGCTCATGCTGACATCGTGGCCATCCGATTTGCATTTTAAAAAGCTCAAAAGTCAACAAAACCACGTGGCATTCATCCAAAATGCAATCAGACGGCCACGATGTCAGCATGAGCAAAAACGCTCATTTTCAGCATGACCTGATCTGCTTCCTAGGTAATGAGGTTTCTTGCACTAAGCTAATTACCAACAGGAGCAGCTAGTGCACGTCACCGGGGCATTGTAGGTTCAAAACCCAATGGTATAGTGTTACTGCTGGGAGTCTGCCTAACCCCAGTTTGCCTTTAAAAGAAAAAAGTCTAAAGCTAATTGGGCCAAACGAGATGGTTGGATGGTTAGGTGACACTATCATAATTTCAGAATCTTGGGGTATCAGAAAAGGCTGGTGGCTAAAAATATTTTTTAAATAGTTTTTTTTGTATTTTTAATGTTTTGGTAAAAAAACTTTTTTTGTCTCATTGTTGCTAGGCCAAAGAAAAAAGAAAAACTGATGGCTCTATGTGATTTTTGAAGTTATCTATAATTTTTAAAATATGCCCCATGTTCAATTTTTCAGGTTCTTGACTTTTTAGGACCTTTTTACCCTTAGCATAGATCTCCTGATTTTCACGTGTTATGTTGCGATGCTCTTTCTATATCGTTATATCTCATTAAAAATTAAATTCATACGATATTTTTGCAGAAATCATGAATTTTGCATAAATAGTATGAGTATCGTGACACTGCTTGCGAAAATCCTTTACTTATTAATTTCGCCAAGAGTTTCACCGTAGTGGTTGTAAAAGTTTGTCTTTCGATGCAGAATTCATAAAAAAAATTGTAGAATTCACGGGCTTTCGCATGTTGTTGACTTATAGCGCTGTGAAATTCTGTTTTAGCATGCGAATTTATGTGTATAGATAAGCGATTATAATGTGAATTTCGTCAAAAGTTTTACATTGGTGGTTGCAAAAGTCTACTTTCGATGCAAAATTCATGAAAGATTATGAAATTCACGAACTTTCGCAATAACAATCACTCAAAAAACCAACAACCCAAAATAACCCTAACCTTTATTCAATGCTTGTGCACAATCAACCCCAACCTCATCTAACTAATTGAATGTTTATGCATAGTCAACCCTACCTCTAATATACTATGACAAAACCATTGAATATTAAGTACAAGACACAGGCAAACAAACATAAGCATTTTTTGAAGGAGTTGCCAAGACCTTACAACTGGTAACGAAAGATGTGATTCAACAAGTGAAAGAGCAAGTGATGTGCACTCTTAGGCTCTCAGAACACCTGATGGTAGCTAGATGGAGCCACCTGTGACACTGTGACCCCCTCCAAAGGGGTGGATAAAGGTTAACATTCATAGTATATTTCTCCACCACACATAGAGTTACATAAATAAAATATCCACAACAAAAAAACATACATAATAAATCCATAACAACAACCAAACAAAAACACTATGATTTTATTAATTGCTCATATCTATAGAAAAAGGAAAAAGTTTAAAAACAACGGTAATCATCAGAATGAAATAGAAAAACTAACCAGAGAGGTCGATGAACGTCAGAATATAACAAAAAAACTTTCATAAGAATCATCGTAAGGGTACAGAGAAAAGGGTTATCACTCTTTCCATATACAAACGAAAAAAATGAACACAAACGCATATATATGCATGTAAATTCGCACGCTAAAATGAAATCTTGCATCACTTAAAGTTGGTTGTTGTAGGAAGTTATGATGACTTCTGAATGGGTAAGGATATTTTATTGTACCACTGATCAACATATTTGAAGATCTATATTGGTCTTTAAAAGCAGCATCTATAAGAAATTTGTAGCATTGATGTCTGGTAAAACTAGATATGTAAAAGATTCAATGATTCTTCAGTATAAGTATTCTGCAAAATTAGATGGCCAACATGTATAGATACATGTCTTAGACGATGATGCTATAGAATAAATTGTTATATAGTGGTGATGTCTACTTAGTTGCAAATAAAGTTATAATTGCTAGTAAAGGTAATTGAGAAGTCATTGTTTGAGAAGTTAAACAATAAGTTGTTGGTTGCAAAGTTACGCAAGAAGTAGTTGTTAGTGATGTATAAGAAGTAGTCAAAAGTGATGTATAAGAATCAGTTAATGAGAATCTTATGGATAATGTGCATCTATCTCATATACATTTATGTATTGAGATCAACCCTTTAGAGGACATCTGTTATCATTGTAAAATTTTACTTTTGCGGGTGAAACTGACCTTTGAAAAAGTTTTGAAAATAACTCGCATTTGTTTTTAAAATGTAGAAATTTTTTGAGGAATGAGACTCGTCTGTCGGTACGAGGTTCAACTGTTCCTGGCGCCATAACCAAAGATAATCAAACAAAGGATCAATCATATGCTTTTCTTTGCTCAATTTGTCTAAATCGATGTTCTATTCATAAATGCACAAAGAATCAGGCATGTGCTATGACTTAGAAAAATACAGATTGAAAACATGATGTATGCTTTGAAGATTGGAAAATACTTGAAAAATAACACTTTGAAAATCGTGAATCACATTGGGAGAATACTTTGAAGAGAAGGAAAATTGATTTCTGAAGAAATCCTGATGTTTTGAGAAAATTGATTTCTGAGAAAAACTTGGGTAATTTTTGATAAAATTAATTTCTCTAAATTTGAACTCTGAAATGTTGAAGCTTTGAAATTTGTGTACTAAACTTAGTAAAGATTTGAAAATTTCTTGAAGAACCAAGGGTTTTGAGAAAATTGATTTTTGAGAAAACATCATATGACTTTGATAAAATCAATTTTTCTGAAGTTGATTTATGAAATAGGTTAAAAGGATGGGCGTGTGGCCCTGTGAAAATCTTTTTATGATGTAATCTAACCTAGACGATGCATGAATGCAGTTTTGAGAAAATATTTTCTCAAGATTTTTTGGAAAATCATTGATAAAAAGATTTTTTTGCCTTATAAAATTTAGATGAAATAAATTCGCCTTGTATCTATGACTATGGCCACAAATATATATGGATATATCCCATTTGATTCTAAAAGATAAAATTACTTGAAAAAGTTTTAAAAATATGTCATAATTTCTGAAAATAGCCTAAGAGTGTAGGTCATTTGTAGCTTAAAAGAAGATGATAAATCTGAATATTGTTCGTATTCTGACTATGACCACATATACAAACTCAATCGAATTTATTAACTCCTTAGAAGTGAGTGCATGTGCCATTCGTGTAGACCATTTTGAATTTAAACATGCATGAATCATCATCCATCACACGAATAATATTATTTGAAATAACATATATGCAATGCAACCCTAATCTAAGCAGAAAAGGAAATTCTTATTATAAGGTTTACATTTACATTTTACATCAATAATTGAATTGAAATTAGGAAAAAGAAAATAAAAAGAAAAAATATAATCTTGAGTTTTCTTGCAAAATTAACAAACTTGTTAGTGAACAAATGTCGGCTTTTCAGGATTTATTCAACAATATTGAAAATTGAGGGATTTATCTAGATATAAGCCTTTTTTCATGCTTCTCTAAAATAAAACTCATTAAATAACATAATAGATGATGCAAAATTGAACAAATAATAAAAATAAACAACTTTAAAATTTAAAATTTTAAGAAAAATAGCCAAAATATCCTTGAAAATTGACCTTTATTGCAAATCAGGGTTAAAAATAGGATTTCTCAAAAAAAAAATTTGTAAAATGCTTAATTCAGGGATCAAACGAATTCAAAAAATGCAAAATCGGGTGGAAGGCACCATGATATGATTATGAATATGACCAAATCCTAAAAAATATAATATTTTTCCTAAACAAACAAAATATTTAAAAAAATTAATTTGTGCCCGTGTTTTAGTTGAATAAAGACTATGCGGGCATCCTGTTTTTATGAAATAATCAAATAATGCATCAAATGAATTCCAAAATTCATAAAAATTTACATGGACACTTTTGATAACCCTAAAATTAAAATGTAATCAAAAAATATAATTTTTGGGATTATTTTGGTATGAAAACTAAATAAAAAGAAGAAAAATATGTGATTTTACCTATGGTCACGTACCTATCACAATGTCAAACCTGAATTGGATATCAAAAACCATAGAAATTTATAAAATTTAACATATAAATATTATACATATTAATGAAGATAACCCTTTTTACAGATCTGGAATACGATCTACGGTTACGGAGATACGTCTACGGCAATACATACCTGATTTGGGTTTATACATAATGAGGTAAAACAGGCAGATTCGGTTTCAGGCTCAAGAAAATATAGTAAACCAGCATCAAAATTTATAAAATTTCACAGAGGCAAACTAAAAATCATAACAAAAAGAACCCTTTTTACGGATCGGCGATACAATCTCCGGTGAGGGATAAATTATTCCGGCAAGTTGAACCATTATTCAAATCAAGATTTTCACTCAAGAAATATTGGTTCTGATTGTGGGCTTCAAGAAAATAAAAATACACAATGAAAATTTATAAAATTTATACCATAAAAAGTGTACATGTATATAAATCAGTGTCTTTTTACGGATCATCGATACAATCTTCGGTTAGGGAGAAATTGTTCTAACAAGTTGACTTAGGCCCTGAATCGGGTCTGTCAGTTCAAGAAATACAGAGGTTGTTGTTAAATCAAATAAGCATAGAAATCTACCATAGAAGTTTATAAAAATTTTATATATTGAAGTAGACATCATGAAGAGTACGTTACTTTTTACGTATTGTCAATAAGATCTCTGACGAGGGAGATATGACCTTAGAAAGATGCTCCTGGATTTCCACAACGTTTTCTCGACTCAGAAAATAGGTTCTGACTTTGATTTTTGAACAAAGGGTTGCAGACCTCTAAAGATCCGATTTTTTTTATTGAAAACCATAGGCACATGCATGATTTCACCATAAAAAATTAAGATTTTATTAATGTATATAGACAAGAAAAATAAATACATTAACAGATGACCAGATTTGTAAATAATGAATCTAAAACCCTAGAATGAAATAAAATTGATTATTCATGCTAAAAACATAAAAACATGTAAATAATGCAATGAATCATGATTTGATGCTTGAACAACTAAAATAAACATGAATATAATGAAATAAACAAAAAAAATCAGGGAAGCACGGTCTAAATTTTGATTTAGCTATTAAAAGAGGGATTTGACTTATCTAAAAGGTTGAATCTCGATCTTTTTCTTGCATTTAACATAATAATCGAATTTCTAATTATTTTAACGTATCAAAATCATGCAAAGCACCATGGATGACCAATAGATCATCATCTTGGGTCATGAGCATTGACCTTGAATGAAAAAAAGAAAAACACATGCACAAAAGGCGGCGGCGATGGTGAAAATAATGGAAAACAATAAAAAATAAAAAATAAATAAAAAAGAGGAAGGGATGCTCACCTTGGGCTGCAACAATGGAGACTGTTGGACTTGAGGAGGAAGAAAGAGCAATGATAGAGGGAGAGAAGATGATGTGGGGGTCGAAATCCTAGAGGGATCTATTTATAAAAATTTCAAAACTCTTAATTATGAGTTGGATTTGTTTAAAAGAGTTTCAAAAAAATAAAATTAAGGGGGAGGAGATTTCTATATGGGAGTTTTAACCTAACAAGGCACTAACTAATTAACACTAATTGATTCTTAATTGACTTTGAAAATCCTCAAATGTTGTGCCACCTATGTAGGCCCACATTTGGTTTTTAAAATCCTAATTAAAAGTTAAAAACAAAGTTTTAAAAATACTAAAATAAAGGCAAAATTTTAAAATCAATTTTGACCTTTTCAAACTTCTAATCTAACTTGAACACTAACTAAACCCTAAACTGACCTAAATATCCTCAAATGTAGTGCCATTTACTGTGGGCTCCATTTTATTTTTTAGAAAATGATTTTAAAAATTTGAAAATAAAGGGGTTAAAAAAGAATTTTTTTTCGAAAAACTTCAGGACACCTAGACTCACTAATATTTTTGTAATTTTAAAATATGTAAAACATGGAAATAAAATAGAATTGGATAAGAGAATAAAAAATTAAGGTTTGCACCCCTGCAAGGTGGGTCTCACTTGAAAAAAGTTGATAAAATTTAGAAATTAATTTAGAAATCAAGTTTAAAACAAATCCAGATAATTTTTCTAAGGAAAATGTTTTTGAAATAAGGAATGTAAAGCCCTGGGGGTTGGATAAATGACAAATATCGATTTAAAACCAAGGTTTTTTAAATTGACTTTAAAGTAAAGGTTTTAAAATCTAATCTGGATTTAATATTTTGAAAAACCAGAGTGCTGGACCTCGAAAATGACATGCAATGCG
The DNA here is from genome assembly GCF_984573655.1 of Nuphar pumila. Classification (NCBI taxonomy): domain Eukaryota; kingdom Viridiplantae; phylum Streptophyta; class Magnoliopsida; order Nymphaeales; family Nymphaeaceae; genus Nuphar; species Nuphar pumila. The sequence continues at coordinate 133,934,412 of NC_143251.1, forward strand.
ACAAAATGACATGACATGATACAAAATGATATGTCAAATGCAGTCCCGGGATAAGGGATTTGAAGTTCCAAACTCTTGGCAGAGACGAAGAATTGAGAATTCCTGTCCGAGGATGAAAATTGATGATTGGATGTCAGATCTGATATTGGATTCGATCCAAATGTGAATAGAATCTCGGATATAACTAAAAATTTCAGGAAGAGAACTGATATGAGCTCCGATTAGTGGTTGTACTAGTCGGGGCAATGATAAAATGAAGTTTTGGACAAGAATGATTTGAGGAATGATTTTGCCCCTACAGGGCATGGAGTGACACTGAAAATGAGGTTTGAACTGATCTCAATTGGTTTACATTGAATCCTAGGGTTTCTAAACTTAGAGGAACTAAAATAATACTGACCCAACCAAACTTCTAGGCTGATTGACCAAGAAATGGTACAATTCTCAGAGAAATGGTGAGAAATGACCATTGAAGTGAAGTGGGTAACGAAATTGCACTGTGTTTGAGCTAGAATGAAGGTCAGTAATACTGAGATGAACTAAATCTAAAGCTCAAACACCAGCTCAGTCGTCTGGATTTAGCTCAATTTCAGCTCAAATGAGCTGAAATGGGCTAAAATGGGCTCCAATACTATGAAAAATGGATTTGAACTGAAACTGATCCAATTAAACTCCTGGTGAGCTCAAGTTAAACTCAGAGGGGATAGGATCAACTGGAATTTACTAACTCAGAGATAATTGACTGGGATTCGAGCTAGAAATGAGCTCATTCCTCAAGAAATGAACCAACTTTAGCTGAAATGGTCAGAAATGAACAAGATTTACTCATCATGAGCTTAGGTGAGCTAGAAATGACAGACATTCTAACTGTTCTGAGCTTAAAAATGAGTTGGGTCGATTCTGACTAATAAAGATCTAGGGCTCCCTAGGGGTAGACTGAGATTTTTACTGACAACATGGGGTGAAATGACACTTGAACTGCGACTGACTTAGGGTTAGACTCCTATATTGACCTACAGAGGTTGGCATCTGTGAGAGGAGGGGTGTTTGAGAATTGATGAGGAAAATTTATGGTGTTTACAACATCTCACCATCTTAAATAGTTAACGATGAGAGGATCACTGTAGAGGATATGCAACCATGTGGTCAAACCAGTACTGGTGATTTTCATCACAGTAAGTTGGATGACACTCAGCCTTTCAATACAAATAACAAATCTAAGGTTGTTGGACTTTCTAATTTATGCTTGAGTTTCATGTGTTATTTTTACTATTAACCTTGAAAGTTGAAAATGCAGGAATGTTGCAAGCATGAAAGCAAAGAGAACGATATATACAATAAATTTTGATTTAGTTTATATTGTCGATCAGTCCATTTAGGGTAGTAGTGATGATGATCGTAATAAAGAATCAAATGATAGCTATGATGATGACTATACCATCTCGGTTGAGTAGGAATCAGAAACGATAAGAGAGAAACAAGACAGTGATGATACAAGACAAATAATGGCAGGTGCAAATGATACACGAATGTCATTTGGAAAATTAAACCCTTGGTTCTTGTTCAATGATTTCTCGTTCAATAACAAGCAATTGAAAATCATTGAAGCAAATTCATCTGATTTGTATGATGAGTTGCTCAACAAAAAATTCAATGATTGTAAACAATTCAAGTAGCTAGCAACATATTTAAATGATGGAGAAAAAATTTAATGATATTGAACACTATCATGAGTTTTTTTAGAGATCATATAATAAGAAATAACTATAAAACAAAATTTGTGAAGAGCTACAATAACAGAGTCATTATCGTATGTATGAGAAAGAACTTGTAGACCATGGTTAATTGACCCTAGAAGATTTATTGCACAAAGATGAGTAGAATATTGTTCTTTCAAGTTAAGAAATATAAATGAGAGCATACATGTGGTGAAGCAATGGACAACCTCGTAATGAAAAAGTGTATTCAAAGTAGATTTCACGTGTTATTCACGAACGCTTGCATAATAACCTAAAATTGACTTTAAGAAAAATTATAAATGACATAAGTTGTGAAGAAAGTGTTGAGGTTAGTAATGAACAAGCATGACATAGATAAAAATTGACCAGGGAGGTGATATATGGTTCATTCGAAGAGTCCTTTATAATGCTTTCATCCTATTATGATCATTTGATGATAGCCAATCGAGAATAACTAGGCATCATTAAAACTGATAAGAAAGATTAATTTTAGTACATGTTCTTATCATTTCGTCTATGCATCGATGAATTTTTTAAAAGATGCCCTCTGCTCATGATAGACGACACATTCCTAAAAAAAATATATGGGTATATTGTTGTCAGCTGATGGTATTAATCCTAAATGTGAGATGTTTCCTATAACATTTAAAGTTATAGATAAGGAGTCAAAGGAGTCATGGGCGTGGTATTTGAGGCATTTGAAGGCAAATTTATCATGCTTTGACGATGATCAATACAAAGATAAAGTAGAGTTAACAGTTGTATTAAATAGACACTTAGGGCTTGAGTATGTGACATGCATGATCTATATGTCATGTTGGATTTTGCATGAAATACCTGACAAAGAATTTTTCTAAGAAATTTTGTTCACTACTTATTGCACTCTGGTGGAGCACATCCTAAGTAGCCACGAGACAATTATGCAAATATTTTATGAAAAAGATTTGGGCGCAAGATGAAGTTGCATACCTATATGTAACTGAGGAAGTGGTCAAAAAATATTGGTTTAACAATCATTTTTCAACAATAAGGTATGGGTGTTTAACCTCTAACATAACAAAGAACTTTAATTTGTAGATTCTTTCCATATGTGACAAGCCCCTAGTGCTTCTTATTGAGAGGTTTTGTCTTGTGTTGATGAAATTTTATGAGAAAGTAAAGATTAATGGAAAGAAAATGTCTAACATTATTGTTCTTGAGGTAAAATATAATCTAGATAAACTTAAGAGAAAAGCACAACTAAGTGCAATGTTGATCTTGAGAAATAGACATGTTATTGTCAAGAGTGGCATGTTAGCAAGATTTTATGCTCGCATGCGATCTCATGTAATTTGTACGAAGGTAAGCTACCAGAGGATTACTGTGATAATTTTTGCATAGTTGAATCGAATCAAGTTGCATATAGTATATGTTCATTCTTTCTAATGGCGGATAACATCTCACACATCCCTCATCTGACTCTTATTTCTATGTATCCATCAAAAGTGGGATGTAAACGAATGTGATCTAAGGTTAAGATATGGAGAACATAACTCAAGGATGCAGTACCATACAACTGCAGTGTATGTGGTGAGGTTGGTCACAACAAGTGAAAACATTCATAAAAGTATATATGAGTATTTTATGCTTTGAGAAAATATCTAACTAGTGTTTTTTAATAAATTATTTTTTTGTAATTTATATAGTATTTTTTAATAAACTGCTTCAATATCTTATGTCTACTATGTATATCTTAGGTATCTCACAAAAGATACTATGTATAAACGTGGTACAAAAAAAACTGCAATCTCAAGTCACCGGCTCTAACGCCACCCCCAACAACAACCAAAATATAGTGAAGTACTTTTTGAAGAAGAAATAATGTTGGTCAATGAAGTGAGTATATCACATGTTCTTTGTTTTTTTGGTTGTTATGTTTATATGTGGACTCATTTAAATCTAATATAAATGTATCATTTATTTTGATGAAAATGTTGGTCAATGAAGTGAGTATATCACATGTATTTTTGGTATTTAGTTGTTATGTTTACGTGTACTTATTTAAATCTAACATGAATGTATCATTTATTTTGATGATACAATACCTAGAAAGATTCAGAGAGACTCCAAAAAGTACTATATAAAGCAAATACAAGTAAGATGTAAACTGCAAAAAACCATTTATTAGACCTCGTATATTCTATTTTAACAATAAAAATGTAGATGTAATTTTGATAGAATAAACAAAATTTTGGACATCATTTGGATATAAAGTTTTTCATGGTTGTATTTTAAAAATTGGATATAATTTTACATACAAGTTTGATAGAATTTGTAGTTATTTTGTTATATTATGGATGAATTTTAGTTGTAAATTTTAGAAGTTTTGTTTGTATCTATTGTTAAATTGTTAAATAGGCAGATATGTTCTGTAATAGTGAAGTTAAAAAAAAATATCATATATTTGATAAAATTTTGCACATAAGTGTGAAATTTGCATATTTTAAAAGAAATTCACATATATATGTGCAAATTTGCATTGGAAATTCACATGTATACGTGCAATTTTGTATAATCAATTTATATATTTAGTTAAAAATTCACAAATTTAGGAGAAATTCGCATGTTTTGTATACATATGACTTGTTTATATACATGCAATTTTATATTCTTTTGTGAAATTTCACACATAAGAAGGAAATTCACTTACGTGCGAATTTGCATAGAAAATTCACATATTTAGTTAGAAATTCATATATTTATGGAAAATTCACATGTTTTGTATATGTGCGATGTGTTTTATATACTTGCGATTTTTTACCATTTTGCAAAATTTTGCACATAAGAGGAAATTCATTTATTTTGAAAGAAACTCACATGTATACGCACAATTTTTTTATCTTTTTGTGAAAATAAAGTTTCTTATATATTGCATTCATTCATTTTTTCATAAAATAAAATTGCTCATAAATTACATTTATGTCATTCTTTCACAAAATGAAGTCATTCATACATTGCATTTATTTCATTCTTTCACAAGAATGTTGCTTCCCATTGCCTCTTTGATGAAGAGAAAGTAGAGTATGCACAAATGTACCTCTATCTATTGGGCCAAAAAAATGTTGCATATCACTGTATTTTTGATGTGGAGAAAATGCAGTATACCATAATTGATTCTTTACTTTGTGTTATCTTAATTTTTTTTATACCACTCATACCATGTAATTGAACACTAATTGTGAGATATGTCGACTTTGTGTTGATGGAGAGAAAATACAGTATACAATTGATTCTACGCATCATCATCCAACACATCACCATGCTATCACAGTTCATTAAAACCACATACCATCATCAATTCTATATTATCATTATTCACATTCTCTATGATGGGAATGAGTTTTCAAATGATCAACTGCAATACTCATAAACAACTTGCCGACTTGTGTTTCCTATCCCACTCATACTATAAGATACGCTTACCGAAAAAACTCATTGTATATGATTTTTTATCGATGAAGTCTTGTTGATCTTCTCACTGCCGATGCTTGGCCCTGAAATAATGACCATAAATTTTCACTGGTTGAAAAAAAAAAACCTTAGTTTTTGTTAAACTCTAGCTTTGCTTTTATATTATGCTCGTAGAAAAATTTGCAAAGATGAAAAAAATCACATTGTATTCATCACTATTATTTGCGATATATAGGAAAATTCACAAATTCTCTAGGAGTGCCTAATATAAAAACATATTTGCTTTTTAGAAAGCTAACTTCCTTTTCAAAAATATTAAATGCAACCCCCACCTACTAGCATTAAATATGATGTTTCAATATTTAAAACATTTCTTCGATATTTACAAAATGATGCTTTGGTACTTATAAAATGATGATTCACATATATTTTATGCAGATTTGTGAGGTCTTCCTCATAAAATGTTTGCAGACCTACTTTCTCATTTCTTTAACCATCACTTAAATGATATATTTATTGTTTTTGCACCTGATTGGCTAAAATGACCAGTAATGAAGTACCATTGATATGTATTTCGTTGAAAATAGTTGTCAAAATTTTTTATGAGAAGAAAAAGGTTTGGGGACCACAAGAACCCTAGGTTATGCAAAAATAGCTATGGGTTGCGCATAAAAGGTTTTAAGAAATGAAATTCTACTTTTAATGCTTATAGGATTCTCACTCTAAAAAGGAATTTTTCATCACCTTATGCGAAACTTTATGATTTTCGCAAAACTTTTAGAAAATTTACAAATATTTCATGAATTTCAAAACCACCAATACAAAACTCTTAACAAAATTTACACTCTAAATGCCTATATATATACAGGTAAATTCACTCGCTAAAATGAAATTTCGCATTACTTAAAGTCGATAGCATGCGAAAGTTTATGAATTAACTTTTTATGAATTTCACATCGAAAATAGACTTTCGCAACCACCAACTTGAAACTCTTGACAAAATTTACAAAAAAGGATTTCCGCAGTCGTTCATTATGCGAATCCACTTTGTTGGATGTAAAGTAGCCATTTTTGCATTGTATATTGTGTGAAATTCATGATTTTTGCATAAATATCATGCAGATTTTATTTTTAGTGAGATTTAGCAGGATAAGTGAGTGTTGCAACATAAAACACCAAAATCATGAGATCTGCTCGTGCTAAAGGTAAAAAGGTCATAAAAAAGTTTTAAACCAACAAAATTGGACATCGAGTGAATTTCAAAATTTGTGATTTTTTTTTGGAAAAATATGACAAATTTGTCTTACAATCATTTTCCAAAAGATAAAACCCATCATCACCGTATATTGGTAGCAGGCCTTTAGTTGGTAAAATTATTAGTTTTTAATTGATTTTAGTTGGTAAAATTCTTGAAATCCTCCCCGCTCACCAAGGAGCCTGCCCAGCTTCAACCTTGTGCTGCAAAGGATGCTCCGCATGAGTTTTGAATCAAGGTTTTTTTGCTAATATTTAAAATTGAAAAATATTGGCTACTCTATAAGTTCTAAACCTTTTAATCAATACGAACCCATAGTTAGCAATGGATAAAATGGCAAAAAATCATTAAACACTGAATCCGTTGTTTGAAAGGTTCCACATTAAAAAAGATGGCTGAAAACATGGCATAAAAAACAAGCCGCAAAAAAATTGGCAACGATGCATACAGGTTTAATTTTATAAAATACTGTAAAAAATAGACATATATATGGCAATTTTTTTATGAATAACAAGTTAGGATATAGGAAGAATGAGATTCAAATTCAAGAATCATTATGATCCAGATCCAAATCCAATTTAATTGAAGACTTAATAGAATTTTGTTTTTAAAATATTTTGTTTACATATAAATATTGATGTTCTGAATGCTTCACTCAAATGAACTTATTTTTTTGCCCTTTTTTGATAAAGAGGGAGTTTCAATTGTTTTTTCATTTTTAAAGTTTTATTGAAAGGAATGTATGTTAAACAGAGTTTTGCTAACTATACTCATCCTTAAAGATTGTGTTGACCAAATCTGACAATATGGATGTGTTCATGACAGAAATAATATAAATCAATTGAATTATATTTTAATGTTAAAATATAAGTTTTTGAGAATTAAAAATTTAGTATATTAACTTTTATAAAATCTATCATATATGTCAAAAAACTTTAGGCCTCATTTGTTTTATATAACTTACATGAGAAAGTGCTTAGCTGACAACCCTGAGGAAATCCTTTCCCACTATGAATGAAACATGTGCCAAATCATTATGGTGGATGTGTCATGCTGATACAACTCGTTTTTTTCCACCACCTTCATTTTTTATGTGTAAACATTTTCATACCTTCACTTTTATGAAAGCTTTCACATGAGAAAGCTGAGCTTGCAAGATTTTTTAGAAATTTATGCTCATTCTTATGTAAAGCCTTTTTTTTACATGAGAATGAGAATGAAACAAACGACCGTATATGTAAGAATGTGAAAAAAAATTACTAAGGAGATTTAACCCGCTAGGGTAGAAAACGTTTCCCATATGAAAATAGTTTGATTTTTTTGGCTTTCAGTTTTGTTGAGAAAAACGTGTCTTGCGCTTTGCCCTCAACTTCGCTTTCACGGTTTGAGATAAACTAATCAAGTACCATTGAAGCAAAGAGTCCACTCGAGTCTATTTTTCCCCTACCAACGCCCAGGCTTACGCTTACGCGTACGCTTCGGTGTTTGTCTTCTGCTCCTTCAGAATGGAGGTCGTGGGTGATCGTCGTTTCCCTCCTAGGATCTCTTATCTGTAAGTTTTTCCTCTGGTTTTCTGCTATTCGATCATCCACCATCATGCTTTTGGCTTATGTATCGACGCCACCATCGTTTCTTCTTTCGTTTGGTTGAGAATCCAAAAGATGGCAATCGCTAATCGCGTTGTTTTCATAGAATTTCGTTGTTTCAACCCATCCTTTCCCCCCAAACCCCTTTTGTCCCTCTCCTGGAATCCTTTTCCCCAAGGTGGGTTTCGGCAAAGTAGAAGAATTTGTTTTAGTACTTCTACGATTTCCGTTTCCGGAGGAATCTCCCGTCGTTGTCGATACCGGGGTTTCGTTTTCCCTGGAGGAGACGATGTGGGGAAATTCAGATTGAGGGCAGAGGGGAAACAGAGCGAGGCCCACGTCTTCGAATTGGATGAATTGCATCTGAGCGACGGGAAGGAAGGAATTAGTGATGGGTTTTTCGAAACGATTGAGGAATTGGAGAGGATGGTCCGCGAGCCCGCAGACATACTCGAGGAGATGAACGATAAGCTCTCCGCTCGCGAGTTCCAGTTGGTGTTGGTGTATTTCTCTCAGGAAGGGAGGGACTCGTGGTGCGCTCTCGAGGTTTTTGATTTCCTTCGGAAGGAGAATCGAGTGGATAAGGAGACGATGGAGCTCATGGTGTCCATTATGTGCAACTGGGTGAATAAGTTGATCGAAGATGATTGCCATGTTTCGCAAGTTGTTGATCTTTTGAAGGAGATGGATTGTGTTGGGCTGAATCCGGAATTCAGCATGGTTGAGAAGGTTATCTCATTGTACTGGGACGGAGGAAGAAAAACAGAAGCCGTGGCGTTTGTGAAGCACGTTCTCGAGCATGGTCTGAGCTCGTTCTTCGGCAACAGTAGCAAGCAGGGCCCTATTGGTTACCTTGCTTGGAAAATGATGGCCGACGGAGATTATCTGGGAGCAGTGAAGTTGGTGGTTGAGTTTAGGGAATGTGGGATGAAACCGGAGATTTACAGCTATTTGATTGCATTGACAGCACTTGTGAAAGAGCAGAATGAGTTCTCCAAGTCGCTAAGGAAGCTCAGGAAACTACAGAATGATAGTGTTATCGCTGATTTTGATGTGGAAAACATTGCACTCATAGAAAAGTATCAGTCAGAACTTCTAACTTATGCAGAGCGACTATCTTCTTGGGCTATTCAGGAAAACTTATCTGAATTTGATGCAATGGTTCATGAAAAGCTACTTGCATTGTATGCTTGTGCTGGTCGAGGCCTTGAGGCTGAGCATCATTTATGGAAAATGAAATTAGCTGGTAAAGAGCCTGAAAGAGAGCTATATGGCATTGTTTTAGCTGTTTGTGCATCCCAAAGGAACATGGATGCTGTACGACGGTTGCTAGCGGGAATGGAAACTATGGGTATGTCTCCTAGTAATAGAAAAAGAACTTTGTCATGGCTGTTGCGTGGTTACATCAAAGGTGGCCACTTTGATGATGCTTCAAGAACTTTAATAGCCATGCTCAATCATGGTTTACATCCTGAATATATGGACATAGCTGTTGTGTTGCAGGGCCTTAGAAAATCCTTGCAAAATTTTGGGAACATTGAACTTTATCTTGATATTTGTAAGCGTCTGTCTGATGAAGAGTTGATTGGACCATGCCTTATATATCTGCACATAAATGCATCTAAGCTTTGGATAATGAGAATGCTGTGATGCATATATGATGATAAAAGTGGTCATTTTAAGCTGTTGGTTTTGAAGAGGCTGGCAGGCTGCCAACAATTGTGCAGGTCTCACAGCAACAAAGTTTCCTTATGGGCATTTGCTCTATGTACCTATGTACTTATATAGTTCCTTGTAAGTAATGGCGTGGTGAACTTTTAGTGAAAGAAATAAAAACACTTGAGGAGGAGGATTTGGAGTTTTGATAGGAGCCACTTCAAGTGGTATCTGATGGAGGATATAGCAGAATAGCAATGACTTTCATCTCATGTTTCAATCACCTGGTATACAGTATCAATATGCAAACAAGTCAGTGCTGCAGAGATGGTTGCATGAGGGATCAGTTATGTTAGCTGGATTAGCAGATTCACTCTATGTTAATTGAGGGGTACTGGATTTGATTCCTTACCTGGAACTACCAAAAGGAATGAATGATGGCTGTGAAATTTGAGGATTTGGAATGTCTCCATCATGAGTTGGAACACTCTGCATTTCCATAAAATGCGCAGCAAAGAACTGAATCCTCCCAAGCTGTAAACCTCCCCCCTTGTATGTAATCATTTATGTATATTGTTGTAGGTGTATAATCTGGAAGGGTTCCGATCAAACGTTCTATGTCACCTTGAACTGTCCGTGAGCACTCATGTTGGAAATATATTCATGAATAAAATGATTTTTATGTTTATTGATTGTTGTTGGTGTATGCTCTAATGGATTATGTAACCTGAATTCAGTTTGCTGTATGAATCTTCTAGGCATATTAATTGACTGTCCAATTTACTTCTTAAGGATTGCTATTTTGATGCTTGTTATTAGCATGAAATTTTATACTATGGAAAGCTTTTTTTCCTTTGAACTATGGAAAGGTTGATTATGTTGTGGCATTCATGACATTTCGCTATTCATCTTTCATATTTTACAATTCATACATGAGTTACTTCGTGTGCTAGTCTTCATTTCAGATGCTTAGCAACTGTTTTCACTTAATTGCTTTAGTTGCTTTGTTAGTGTAGTAATGAATTGCTGATCTCTGGTAAATGAAAGGTCTCTTTGCATGATTGCATCCCCTGAATCACTCTCCATGCTGAGAGCTGTTAGGTGCAGGGTTCAACATCTTTTGCTCTGGCAGTCAAATGCACTTGAACACACACACACACACAATGAAGATCTGTTTGCACGATTGCATCCCCTGAATCACTCTCCATGCTGAGAGCTGTTAGGTGCAGGGTTCAACATCTTTTGTCTCTTTGCATGATTGCATCCCCAGAATCACTCTCCATGCTGAGAGCTGTTAGGTGCAGGGTTCAACATATTTTGCTTTGCTCTGGCATCCCCTGAATCATTCTCCTTGCTGAGAACTGTTTAGGAAGTATGGTTAAGTTCGGGTCACACTTTTGTATTGAAGATATTTTTTATTCAAAAATCACTGAGAAAATGAGTTATCAGCAAGGTTTTAGTATCTAGTGACTCATGACTTGATGCCTTTGATATTAGGGTTGTGTCTAGATGTATTTAGAATATCTGCTTATCTATTTATGTTTGCTTTCAATATTTTTAATCATGTTTGGATGTTCTTTTTATGTTGTTTAAGCTTGAAAAATAAAATATGAATAGCCCATAATTTTAAAAATAAGGGTGTTCCCATTTTTGGTTTATTTATTTTGAATATGTTGCTTGCTTTCTCCTTTCAAAAAATGTATTGCTAATTTGCTTGTTTTCAATATATTACAAATTTGACACCATTTTAACATGTATTTTTTCCATTCTAATTCTAACTCTTTTATCTTTTTGAGAAAATTATATTGTTTAATCCAAATAATCGCACACATGTGAACACACATATGTATGTGTATTTGATAAAATTGCTAAAAGGATCAAAGAATCGGTGAGAGAGAGAGAGGGGAGAGAGAGGAGAGAGAACTCGGTTTTTCTAAGAATCGGCAGCCACACTCTATTGCTTAATGGCTGCACTAATCCTTCATTAAGATTAATAGGGTTACAAATAAATTACATGGACAAAACTGGCCTGTACAAGTATAACATATTACACATACACGTATAAGAAGCTGTATCGGATATGGAACCTCAAGTTGTGCATGGGAGTAAACCATGTGCAACTTGTTTTTCAGATACTAGAAACGCTTACTTGTGAGACTTTTTGTGAACGCATCAGCGACTTGGTCTTCTGAAGACACATAAACTGGTTCAATCTCTTTGTCTGTTATCTTTTGTCTGATGAAATGTTGGTCAATCTCAATATGCTTAGTCCGACCCTGATGAACAGGGTTGATTGCAATTTGTATGGCACTTCTATTATCACACATAAGAGTCGAACTTGAGACATTCTCTCCCATTTTTGTAAGTAGATGCCTAATCCAGGTTACCTCAGTTGTGGCAGCTGCCATAGATCTATACTCTGCCTCTGTGCTAGATCTTGCCACAACCTTCTGTTTTCTGCTACTCCATGAGATAAGATTTTTTCCAATAAAAACACAGTATCCTGAAACAGATCTCCTTTCATCTGGGTCCCTTGCCCTGTCTGCATCTGTGTATGCCAATATATCATGTTTTGATGTCCCCCATGAAGACTGAACATATATGAGTCCATCACCCACCGTGCTTTTTAGATAACGAAGAATTCGTTTGACGGCATCCATGTGACCAGTTTTTTGTTCATACATGAACTGAGATACTTGATTTACAGAATATACGATGTCTGGTCTGGTAAAAGTGAGGCACTGTAATATGCTCACTATACTGCGATACTTGCTCGCATCAGAATACAACTCACCGTCATAAATGTTGAGCTTTTGATTGACAACACTGGGTGTAGGCAGAGGTTTGCAATCTTTCATTCCTGCTTTGGCCAGAAGATCAAGAGTGTATTTATGTTGAGTTAATGACATTTTTCCATCCTGTCTGTCCACCTCTACACCAAGAAAATATCTCAGTTCTCCAAGATCTTTCATCTTGAACCACATACTTAGTAGCACCTTAATTTGCTGAATGTGGTCAAGGGCATTGCCAGTGATCATGATATCATCAACATATATAAGTAAGAAAACCACAGTGGTACTATCCTTGTATATGAATAGAGAATGATCTAGTTGGGAACGGATGAAACCGTGGTTTTGAATTTCTAAGGAAAAACTTTCAAACCATGATCTGGACGCTTGCTTTAATCCATACAATGCTCTGGTTAATTTGCATACATATTCCTTTGGGTCTTCTTCGGCATAACCTTGAGGCTGCTTCATGTAGACTTCTTCCTTTAAATCCTCATGCAGGAATGCATTTTTAACATCAAGCTGACTAAAAGTCCACCGATGTTCAATTGCCAGGCCAAGAATAATACGAATAGTTCTCATTTTCACCACTGGGATAAAGGTTTCCTCATAATCTTGACCATATTCTTGAGTAAAATCTTTGGCAACAAGACGTGCTTTGTATCGTTTAATGCTACCATCCGGTTTATATTTAATCTTATAAACCCATTTTGAGCCAACAACATTTTTATCTGGAGGACGTCCAACTATCTCCCATGTTTGACACTCATGAAGTGCCTCGATTTCCTCATTCATCACTTTAATCCATTTGTTAGAATGAATGGCTTGACAAAAACCAAGTGGTTCTTCGTGTTTTTCAATCTTGGATAGAAAACTTGAAAATCCATTGAAAAACTATCATAACTCACCCACTTTTCAATGGGATGCCTTATCCTGCCTGATCTTCTTGGTGCCTGTCTGTTATTTGACAATGCCACGTGTTCTCCAGCAGGAACATCTGTTCGCTCTTTGGGTCTCCTGGTATAGACATTCTGTTTTGGATGCCTCGTCTGAAACCGTCTCATCATTTGTGCTTTCAGGAGCCAAAGTAGCATAATCCCAAGCCTGTGAAATAAGTTCAGCACTGAGCCATGGATCATACCAATTATCATTGGTGTCAATATGTTCACGATTGTGATCTGCTTTATTCCCCAGAAAACTATTTTCATCAAAAACAACATTTCTGGAAATTCTGATCCTTCTATTGGCAGCATTATAGCACCTGTAACCCTTGTGTTCATCTGCATAACCTACAAACTGACATATAGAGGCTTTGTCTTGAAATTTAGTTCTCATGGATCTATTAATGTGTACATAACAGGTGCATCCAAAAACTCGTAACTCATCATAATCAGGATGTATACCAAAGAAACATAATAGGGAAACTGATTTTCAAGAATAGGCATAGGAAGATGATTTATCACATGAGTGGCAGTATGAAAAGCTTCTGTCCAAAGACTAATAGGCATATTAGAACCATGCATCATGCTCATTGCACTTTCCACAATGTGTCTGTGCTTACGTTCAACAATTCCATTTTGCTGTGGAGTGTACGGGCAAGAAACTCTACGATGTATCCCATTATCTTGGAGAAAATCTAAAAATTCTTTGGAGGAATACTCACCACCTCCATCACATTGGAGAATTTGAATGTTTTGAGATAATTGGGTTTTAACGTAGGCATGAAAACGATGAAAAATGAGAAAAACCTCTGATTTGTGTTTCATAAAGAATATCCAGGTAAAGCGAGAGAAACTGTCAATAAAGGATACATAATATTTACTTCCAGAAGAGGAAGGATTAGGGGCTGGGCCCCAAACATCAGGACATATTATCTTAAAAGGCATGGAGGCTCTTTTATTTATTTGATGAAAAGGAAGTACATGACTTTTGCAGACGTGACAACTGGAACACATTTTATTCTTCAACGAAGAAGAAACAGACTCTGGAAGAAATCCATTGGACACTAGTTTTTCAATAAAGACTTGACTACAATGACCAAGACGGGAATGCCAAAGTTCTGACTTATTACATTGGGATATACTTAGAATACTTCTAGAGGTGTGATCGGACTTGGGAGGCTTCAAAACACTGGAGGCTAGATCTTCATTAAAGATATACATGTTTCCACGTTGCTCTACTTTAGCGAACATCTTCTTCGTTTGAAGGTCCTTGACAAAGACAAAAGTAGGAGTGAATTCAACAGAAGAATTTGTAGAATCAACAAGCTTAGAAACAAAGACGATATTTTTCTTTATATTTGGTGCATGAACAACATTAGATAAAGGAATGGATGGAGATTCAGACAAAGGGATGAGAACATTGCCTACGTTTGAAATAGGGTGGTGAGTCCCATCTCCAGTTACAATATTAGATTTACCAAAATAGGGGATCAAAGTAGAGAACTTACCTGCATTGCCAGTGACATGAGCTGCTGCCCCTGAGTCTACATACCATATTCCATCATCATTCTGTTTCAGGTTCAAGTTAGCCATAGCAGACCAGAGAAGATCCTTAGCGTCATCACTGACCCGAAAGGTACCCGCAGATCCTGATGTGACAACATTTCTATTGTTTTGTATTCTATTGCGGTTTTGAGGATTGAACCAGCAATTGACTTTGATGTGGCCACGTTTGTTGCACTGGTAGCATGTGAGAACATTCCTTGACGAGTTGAGAGTGACATTTGGTGTAGGCAGCAAACCACGTCCACCTTGGATTTGTGTTCCCCTGCCTCTGCCACGCCCTCCTCGTGCACGATCAGCAGTCACTCCTGTGGCAAGAACATCATGCATAGATGATTGCTCTGCTGGGGCATCAGAAATCCTTTTCAAGGACATCTCGTACTGGAACAGTTTAGCACGCAAATCTTCAAAACTAGGTAACGTCGGCAAACACAATAAAGAGGTCACAAGAATATGATACTCTGATTCCAGAGCACTCAATGTCTGTTGCACCTTTTCTTTATCTGACACTGGATATCCAATAATGGCTAATTGATCTGTGATGCTTTTGACTTGATTTAAAATTTCAATAATGGTCGTTGTCCTTTTTCTTAAAAGCTGAAATTCACACTTGAGAAACAACACCTTAGCCTCTGATATCTGAGAGTAGGTCTGAGCTAGAGTCTCCCACAAGACTTTAGCCGTGCAATCATCAGGAATAAAAACTAATACTTCTTGTGACAATGTGGAAGTGATGTACGCAACTAGAGCCTGATCGCGCTTCACCCAAGTAACAAAAGTAGGGTTACGAATAATGTTTGGTAAACCTCCATCTTCTTTCGCTTTTTGTGTGATAAACTCTGGAGGCATTGGAATAGAGCCATCCAGGTGACCTTAAAGGTCTTGGCTTCGGATGAAGGAAATAATTTGCCGTTTCCAAGTCAAATAATTGTTTGTACTCAGTTTTTCAGAAACTAGCTGCCCAAGGAAATTGGAGGAAAGGCCCGAGTTGACTGAATTATCCATTTGCAGATTTGTGACAAAAACAACCTTATGACAGAAATTGGATTGATATCCTAAAGCTGCAGCTGTATGACAGAACTCAGCAAAATGAAGTATGACACGACAGGACTTTAAGTAATCAGGTAAGAGAAAGATTAGGAAAACAGATGTGGATGTAAGACTAGAACTCAACTTTTATGTGTTTGAGAAGATTAGGAAGACAATGGAATTTGAGCAAACGAATAGAAAGACTACAGTAGGTCTGTTTGGGGCACAACAGATCTGATTCAACCAGATCTGGGAAATGAGGACAGATGAGGTTCACGTGACCAGAAAGATCGCGTGAAATGAGAAAGGGCAAGGAAAGAAACAGGCGCGATCTAAAAGAAACAGGCGTGATCTAGATCAGACGAGATGCGTGGCGTGAGAACAGAAGACCTTACAAGATTCACGTGAAAATCTCGGCTTAAGAACTCGGCCTTTTTGAAGATGGCTCTGCTGGGAAAACGTGACACAAGGATAACAGGGAACTCGGCCTGTTTAGAAGAGACCTTGGCTGGGAGAACGTGAAATAAGGAAAGCGTGAAACAAGAAGAGCGTGAGACAGGAGAACATGGAACTCGACCTGTTTAGAGGAGATCGCGGCTGGAGAACTTGGACTTGGCTGAAGACGAGGAGGAGAACTCGGTTGAAGGTCTTGGCTGAAGCACTCGAACTTGGCTGGAGGCGAGCACGTCCCTTACGGAGATCCTTTTACGTCGAGTAATGCTGCTCGCTCTGGTACCATGATAAAACTGCTAAAAGGATCAAAGAATCGGTGAGAGAGAGAGGGGAGAGAGAGGAGAGAGAACTCGGTTTTTCTGAGAATCGGCAGCCACACTATTGCTTAATGGCTGCACTAATCCTTCATTAAGATTAATAGGGTTACAAATAAATTACATGGACAAAACTGCCCTGTACAAGTATAACATATTACACATACATGTATAAGAAGCTGTATCGGATATGGAATCTCTACTGGATCCATATCCGATCCATATTCTAATAGTTTTTTGAGTACACATTATTAGTTACTACTCTATGGAGTAGTGGGCTGGGGTGCATGGTTGATACAGGGGAGGTGTTAGGTTCAATTCCTCATCATGACAATTTGTTTTTGAAAATAAAAAATAAAAAATAAGTGCTTGTTTTAAGTCCACGGCAAGACGAGCCCAATCTCATGGCAAGCTTGGGCCTGAGTCCAAGCCCAAGCCTGAGTTCAAGTTGACATTGAGCCTAAATGAGCTAAGCAGAAACAGGCCAAGTTCTGCTCAATCCACTTGTTTGCTAGCCCCTGCTTGGCTACTGACCTGTCTACAAGAGCCCTAGAGGAAACCCATCAGCCCTCAAAGTTTGCTTTGTTAATTACTTGCTTGTCCACACATTCAAACATAGTATGATTACAGGACAGTTGCAGGCACTGACTGGTCAATCTTCAAAGGTTAATAGTGAGAATTTCCAAAAGTATGGGATTTAACTAGTTTGAGAAAAAATATAACCAGTTTTGATGGCGATAAAAATTATGGGGCGTCCAGGGTCCTCTACCAGGTCCATCATAGGAATTATATCGATTACGTGATCAACAGTAAAAAAACACTTTGAACATCTGTCAGGAAAACAGGCCACAAATTTTGAGTTGTCTTTAGGTGCCATCAATAAAGAGGCACCTTAAGTATAATAAATCATTCATGTACACGAAGGCTTCTATTTAAGTAAATTCATTTGTTCTGGCTCCTATAATGTGAGCATCTATTTTCTTTTTCAAGTTTTGATAGAGCATATTTCTATGCCAATAATGCATTCTTGTAAAATTAGGGGCTTGTTTTGTCATATTTTTGTTCCCCTTTGCCTTTTTGTATCCTCTCTCTCTCGTTTGCTTATTTGTCATGCTTACTGTCCTCTATTTTTCTCTATATGGTCTTGTTTTCATCTCTCTTGATGAGTCAATCCCTGACCCCTTCCTATTTCTGTAGTTTTGACTTTTGAGCAACACTTGAGTGTCCATCATCACACTAAGGGGCTACTTCTACTCTTTTTATTTGTTTCTGTCTCTGCATATGAAACAAGAAGATGAGGGCTTTTCATCTCCTGATTATTACCTTGTGTAGAGTATGAATAATGTCCAAGGGTGCTTTTTGTAGTTCATAATGGTTCTATAATTAAAAATATTTGAGAGCATAGAGTAGAACAAGAAGAAGAAAGCCACAACAAGAAAGAGTTTGATATGCCTCTTTCTTTATCGCCAGCCGCGTCTCTGCTGCTCTAATGTCAACCACAGTTGTCAATTTCTTGATGAAAACCCTACATTTCCTTTGATGCCTTCTTCCTTATACGATGTTTGTCAAAGATATTTCTCCGTATCTACATTGAAAATATGATTAATTTCCCCAATATAAATTTATCTGAACTTGAAAGGAAAGAACATTACTTTTCTAAACATCAAAAGAAATTATTTTGTGCCCTGAAATTTAAGTTTTTGGAGTGCCTATATCACCTCTGAAACTTTTGGATATGCCCCTATAATTTGAATTCCAATCTATCGAAGTCTTCGGAACTTCTCAAATTATAGCAAGTAAAATTCTCCTTGTAAACATGAAGTATTTTGACTATGTTTAAAAATCTGGTCCAAATGACCAATAAGTTTGAGTTTTTGTTTTTTCCCCTAAATGAGAAAAGTTTCCTTAAACTTCAGATAATTTGAGTAATTTCAAAACAAAGCTGAGAAATGTTGGAAAGAAATCTTAGCAAAGTTCTGCAATATGATTTGTGCATTGTATTATATGTTTAGAAATTAGAAGCAGTGTATGTTGGACCCTCTTAATCCATGGCCTAAATTATGCAGGTGAGCTTCTAGATTATTGGGTTTCCATAAATTGCTCACCCAACCAGCAATGTTGTTGAACTTAATGTATCTGTTGTGGGTGTCTTGAATTTTGGACCCACTCCGAAAATATTTTGGTGACTGTACAATGGGAATTTTCAATGAGGTTTGTGGTGGTAGCGGAGGGATCAGGCCGTTAGGCCCAAGATTGTGGCCTGAGATTGGATCCCAGCACAAACCTCTCCAGGGGTGTGGGGATGGAGCCCCTGCGGTATGAACTTGTCTAGTTTTGCAATTTTTCTTTTGTATTGGCTAAGGTTTTATGCCTTTCGTCATATATATAGCCGCCTCCTTTGAGAGTTGGGTATGAGGGGTTCGGGTATATTGGGGATTAGGGTTTTGAGAGCTTTGTATCTCGCCTTTGTATTTCCTCGCATCTTGCTAGTGGAGTTTTTGCTCCTTCTGCCCGTGGGTATAGACCTGAGTGTTGAACCACATAAATCTTGTGTCTTCTCTATATCTTGTGGTTTGCATAATAGTATCCCTCTAATGTATCCCTCCTTTGCAGTTTCATTGGTAGCTGTAATAATTGTTCTATCTCATTGTAATGCCACTGGAGGGCAGTCAGGAAAATATTTCAGCAACCTCTCCAAACAGCTTGTTATCTCCTAGGCACATCCTCTTCAGCATGTTTGATGCTTACAGTTCTGGCTGACTTTTAATGTTAACTAAGCCCGACAACACTTTAGAACTTTCGCATCCCTTCATTTCCTTGCACTTCTATATGCCGAGCTGCACCTTTGTGCGTGCATTGGGGTTCATGTTAGCTCACCAAATTCTTTCCTATCCTTCCATTCCAGCTCCTTATGACCAGCACTGCTTTCCTTCTTCATCATTGTGGTTGGAATGCAACTCCCCACTACGTCACAATTTGGAAAGGACCCTACCATTTCGGCTGATTCTGATTTTCTATTGTGAAGTCTGCTAGTCCTATATATTAGTCTGCTAGTCCTATATATTAGTCTTCAATGAGGTTGTTTTATGTGACTCTAGTTTAATACGGGTTGCACAGGTTTTATCTATCTATCTATATATATATATATGTGTGTGTGTGTGTCGGGGGTGGGGGGGTGTTAACAAGATCATGAAAAGTTTATATCCCAAACGAATTCAAAATTGACATGATTTTTTGCATTAACTGTTATTACCATGGGAATTTAGTACTTTTATAAAGAAACCACATTCAAAGACATTGTAAATTTTCAAAGTGACAACTAATAAATCTGTTTATTTATTCTTTAAGGACGTGTCCTGACTACCATGTTCTTCTCTAGGTGTAAAGCTTATTCTAATATCTTTCTGCATACACCTTTTTAACTTCATGCCAGTGCAACTTGCTTTGGTTTGAAAAGGAAAAAAAGGAACAGAATTTTGGTTGATGGATAGGAGGACAAGCAATAGTAAAGACATGAAAGAGGGAAATAAAGTTCCAAACAATTTGCATAGTTACGGACAGTGGTAAAATGTCGAGCAACAGATCCTTTTCTATCTTGGATGGATCCAAGGCATGGAAATTTTATGTGCTTAATGCCTCTATCAGGGTAAGTTAGGATGTCCAACTCCAACCATAAATTAGTGAACCTATTTTCTTGAAAAATTTGACACTACAATGGTTCAGTTTCCTAAGAGTTGAAATTTTGTTGTTTAGTTGCATACTGAAGAGAGACATTGCAAAGGCAGTTTATTTTATTAGTTTGTGAAATTGAAACTATCAACTGCTACTTGAAGAGTTTATCAATTTTGATAATTTTAGAAATAAAAAGTTTGCATCAAGTCCGTCACTTATTTTATATAATGTTCAAAGTTAACATAGAAGTCGTGATCTTTTATATTTGTCAAACTTTCCCTTCAGCTAATCTGTATATTTGGAGTCAGCAGCTGAGACAACTAATCTAAATTCTTGGGAAGTGGTCTCTCAAGCGGGTTTCATCCCCTGCCAGATGAACTGCATACTTTTCATTATCAATTCATTAATCTAAACTTGGTTATTATATATTCTTGAAGCAATTTGGGGGCCTCGAGTGACAAGGAAGAGGATACATGTGTGGACATTATTGGCATTACAGGCAGCGAAGATTGCACAGAGGCTGGGTCGGCCCATTGCCCACCCCTAATAACGGGGTCTTTTTTCATCAATTGAACGTTAAAAATGTACACGAACAAAAGAGGAAAAAGCAATGAAAAAGAAAGATTTCCTTCCAAAAACAAATGTCTATATTAAAATTGCCAAGTAACACGCCTTGCGCAGAGAGAGAGAGAGACTGTTTGTTTTGCTCGCTCTTTCTTGGTTTACAGGAAGGGAAAAATGGAGATCCCCACCATCTTTGGTCTACTGCTCTTGTGTTTCACTATCCCTCTAACAGGTGAGCAACCTTTGATTTCTTTAGGGGTTTTTACTATCCGAGTTGCTTTCCTTTTCCATTTTTCCGTACTTGGGTGTTCCATGGAGTTCTATTGGTGTTAAGGAGTGGGCTGGTCGAGCTAATAATTAAGCACAAGCTCAGTTCATTCTATAATGAACGAGCTCGAACGAAGCTTTAACTTAGTCGAGCTTGAGTTATTGGGCCCGTTGTGTACCCCTACGTCAGTCCATGTCTGCTGTACTAGTGAAATAAGAATGGATCAGGTGATATCCCAAATCACCTCTCATGATGTTTTAACATCACCACCATCTGCTGCATCCATGTAAAACTTTTTCGATGTCTATCTCTATCCATGTTAAGCCAGAAAAATCAGCTGCAAGGACATAGACTGTTACCAACATATATGTATTTATCAAAGATTAAGATCTCTCAATAAAAACAATTAAGGATAGAGTCTGTCTTGGAACCATTCACTGCATACTTATCATTTTTTTAGGATATTTCAATAAAAAAACCCGAATCACAAACTGCACATTGGCTGGCCTCCGGTTGGTAAAACCCTTAAGGTCCCCTTTGCCCATCGGGAAGTACACCCAGCTTCAACCTTATGGCAAAGGACACAATCCATGGGTTTCAAACTTGTGACGTCCTGTCAACTTGGTGACATTCATACATTGCCCCTGCCAGATGAACTGCATACTTTTCATTATCAATTCATTAATCTAAACTTGGTTATTATATATTCTTGAAGCAATTTGGGGGTTTCGGGTGCCAAGGAAGAGGATACATGTGTGGACATTATTGGCATTACAGGCAGCGAAGATTGCACAGAGCATGGGTCGGC
The DNA here is from genome assembly GCF_984573655.1 of Nuphar pumila. Lineage (NCBI taxonomy): Eukaryota > Viridiplantae > Streptophyta > Magnoliopsida > Nymphaeales > Nymphaeaceae > Nuphar > Nuphar pumila. The sequence continues at coordinate 133,956,499 of NC_143251.1, forward strand.
CCGTTGCCCACCCCTAATAACGGGGTCTTTTTTCATCAATTCAACGTTAAAAAAGAAAACAAACAAAAGAGGAAAAAGCAATGGAAAAAAAAGATTTCCTTCCAAAAACAAATGTCTGTATTAAAATTGCCAAGTAAAACGCCTTGCGCAGAGAGAGAGAGAGAGAGAGAGAGAGAGACTGTTTGTTTTGCTCGCTCTTTCTTGGTTTCAGGAAGGGAAAAATGGAGATCCCCACCATCTTCGGTCTGCTGCTCTTTTGTTTTACTATCCCTCCAACAGGTGAGCAACCTTTGATTTCTTTAAGGGTTTTTACTATCTAGGTTGCTTTCCTTTTCCATTTTTCCGTACGTGGGTGTTCGATGGAGTTCTACTGGTGGGCTGGTCGAGCTTATAATTAAGCACAAGCTCAGCTCATTCTATAATGAACGAGCTCGAACGAAGCTTTAACTTAGTCGAGCTTGAGTTATCGGGCCCGTTGTGTACCCCTACGTCAGTCCATGTCTGCTGTACTAGTGAAATAAGAATGGATCAGGTGATATCCCAAATCACCTCTCATGATGTTTTAACATCACCACCATCTGCTGCGTCCATGTAAAACTTTTTCGATGTCTATCTCTATCCATGTTAAGCGAGAAAATTCAGCGGCAAGGACATAGACTGTTACCATCATATATGTATTTATCAAAGATTAAGATCTCTCAATAAAAAAAATTAAGAATAGAGTCTGTCTTGGAACCATTCATTGCATACTTATCATTTTTTTAGGATATTTCAATGAAAAAACCCGAATCACAAACTGCACATTGGCTGGCCTCCGGTTGGTAAACCCTTGAGGTCCCCTTTGCCCATCGGGAAGTACACCCAGCTTCAACCTTATGGCAAAGGACGCAATCCAAGGGTTTCAAATTTGTGACGTCCTGTCAACTTGGTGACATTCATACATTGCCCCTGCCAGATGAACTGCATACTTTTCATTATCAATTCATTAATCTAAACTTTGTTATTATATATTCTTGAAGCAATTTGGGGGTCTCGGGTGCCAAGGAAGAGGATACATGTGTGGACATTATTGGCATTACAGGCAGCGAAGATTGCACAGAGGCTGGGTCGGCCCATTGCCCACCCCTAATAACGGGGTCTTTTTTCATCAATTCAATGTTAAAAAAGTACATAAACAAAAGAGGAAAAAGCAATGAAAAAGAAAGATTTCCTTCCAAAAACAGATGTCTGTATTAAAATTGCCAAGTAACACGCCTTGCGCAGAGAGAGAGAGAGAGAGAGAGAGAGAGAGAGAGAGAGAGAGAGAGAGAGAGAGAGAGAGAGAGAGACTGTTTGTTTTGCTCGCTCTTTCTTGGTTTACAGGAAGGGAAAAATGGAGATCCCCACCATCTTCGGTCTGCTGCTCTTGTGTTTCACTATCCCTCTAACAGGTTAGCAACCTTTGATTTCTTTAGGGTTTTTTACCATCCGGGTTGCTTTACTTTTCCATTTTTTCCGTACGTGGGTGTTCCATGGAGTTCTACTGGTGTTAAGGAGTGGGCTGGTCGAGCTTATAATTAAGCACAAGCTCAGCTCATTCTATAATGAACGAGCTCGAACGAAGCTTTAACTTAGTCGAGCTTGAGTTATTGGGCCAGTTGTGTACCCCTACGTCAGTCCATGTCTGCTGTACTAGTGAAATAAGAATGGATCATGTGATATCCCAAATCACGTCTCATGATGTTTTAACATCACCACCATCTGCTGCGTCCATGTAAAACTTTTTCGTTGTCTATCTCTATCCATGTTAAGCCAAAAAATTCATTTGCAAGGACATAGACTATTACCATCATATATATATTTATCAAAGATTAAGATCTCTCGATAAAAAAAATTAAGGTTAGAGTCTGTCTTGGAACCATTCACTGCATACTTATCATTTTTTTAGGATATTTCAATGAAAAAACCCGAATCACAAACTGCACATTGGCTGGCCTCCGGTTGGTGAAACCCTTGAGGTCCCCTTTGCCCATCCGGAAGTACACCCAGCTTCAACCTTATGGCAAAGGATGCAATCCATGGGTTTCAAACTTGTGACGTCCTGTCAACTTGGTGACATTCATATATTGCCCCTGCCAGATGAACTGCATACTTTTCATTATCAATTCATTAATCTAAACTTGGTTATTATATATTCTTGAAGAAATTTGGGGGTTTCGGGTGCCAAGGAAGAGGATACATGTGTGGACATTATTGGCATTACAGGCAGCGAAGATTGCACAAAGGCTGGGTCGGCCCGTTGCCCACCCCTAATAACGGGGTCTTTTTTCATCAATTCAACGTTAAAAAAGTACACAAACAAAAGAGGAAAAAGCAATGAAAAAGAAAGATTTCTTCCAAAAACAAATGTCTGTATTAAAATTGCCAAGTAACACGCCTTGCGCAGAGAGAGAGAGAGAGAGAGAGAGAGAGAGAGAGAGAGAGAGAGAGAGAGAGAGAGAGAGAGAGAAACTGTTTGTTTTGCTCGCTCTTTCTTGGTTTACAGGAAGGAAAAAATGGAGATCCCCACCATCTTCGGTCTGATGCTCTTGTATTTCACTATCCCTCCAACAGGTGAGCAACCTTTGATTTCTTTAGGGGTTTTTACTATCTGGGTTGCTTTCCTTTTCCATTTTTCCGTACGTGGGTGTTCGATGGACTTCTACTGGTGTTAAGGTGTGGGGTGGTCAAGCTTATAATTAAGCACAAGCTCAGCTCATTCTATAATGATCAAGCTCGAACGAAGCTTTAACTTAGTCGAGCTTGAGTTATTGGGCCCGTTGTGTACCCCTACGTCAGTCCATGTCTGCCGTACTAGTGAAATAAGAATGGATCAGGTGATATCCCAAATCACCTCTCATGATGTTTTAACATCACCACCATCTGCTGCGTCCATGTAAAACTTTTTCGATGTCTATCTCTATCCATGTTAAGCCAGAAAATTCAGCGGCAAGGACATAGACTGTTACCATCATATATGTATTTATCAAAGATTAAGATCTCTTAATAAAAACAATTAAGGATAGAGTCTGTCTTGGAACCATTCACTAGATACTTATCATTTTTTTAGGATATTTCAATGAAAAAACCCGAATCACAAACTGCACATTGGCTGGCCTCCGGTTGGTAAAACCCTTGAGGTCCCCTTTGCCCATCGGGAAGTACACCCAACTTCAACATTATGGCAAAGGACACAATCCATGGGTTTCAAACTAGTGACGTCCTGTCAACTTGGTGACATTCATACATTGCCCCTGCCAGATGAACTGCATACTTTTCATTATCAATTCATTAATCTAAACTTGGTTATTATATATTCTTGAAGCAATTTGGGGGTTTCGGGTGCCAAGGAAGAGGATACATGTGTGGACATTATTGGCATTACAGGCAGCGAAGATTGCACGGAGGCTCGGTCGGCCCGTTGCCCACCCCTAATAACGGGGTCTTTTTTCATCAATTCAACGTTAAAAAAGAAAACGAACAAAAGAGGAAAAAGCAATGAAAAAAAAAAGATTTCCTTCCAAAAACAAATGTCTGTATTAAAATTGCCAAGTAACACGCCTTCGTAGAGAGAGAGAGAGAGAGAGAGAGAGAGAGAGAGAGAGAGAGAGAGAGAGAGAGAGAGAGAGAGACTGTTTGTTTTGCTCGCTCTTTCTTGGTTTACAGGAAGGGAAAAATGGAGATCCCCACCATCTTCGGTCTGCTGATCTCGTGTTTCACTATCCCTCGAACAAGTGAGCAACCTTCGATTTCTTTAGGGGTTTTTACTATCTGGGTTGCTTTTCTTTTCCATTTTTCCGTACATGGGTGTTCGATGGAGTTCTACTGGTGTTAAGGCGTGGGCTGGTCGAGCTTATAATTAAGCACAAGCTCAGCTCATTCTATAATTAACGAGCTCGAACGAAGCTTTAACTTAGTCGAACTTGAGTTATTGGGCCCGTTGTGTACCCCTACGTCAGTCCATGTCTGTTGTACTAGTGAAATAAGAATGGATCAGGTGATATCCCAAATCAGCTCTCATGATGTTTTAACATCACCACCATCTGTTGCGTCCATGTAAAACTTTTTCGATGTCTATCTCTATCCATGTTAAGCCAGAAAATTCATTTGCAAGGACATAGACTATTACCATCATATATATATTTATCAAAGATTAAGATCTCTCGATAAAAAAATTAAGGTTAGAGTCTGTCTTGGAACCATTCATTGCATACTTATCCTTTTTTTAGGATATTTCAAAGAAAAAATCCGAATCACAAACTGCACATTGGCTGGCCTCCGGTTGGTAAAACCCATGAGGTCCCCTTTGCCCATCGGGAAGTACACCCAGCTTCAACCTTATGGCAAAGGACGCAATCCATGGGTTTCAAACTTGTGACGTCCTGTCAACTTGGTGACATTCATACATTGCCCCTGCCAGATGAACTGCATACTTTTCATTATCAATTCATTAATCTAAACTTGGTTATTATATATTCTTGAAGCAATTTGGGGGTCTCGGGTGCCAAGGAAGAGGATACATGTGTGAACATTATTGGCATTACAGGCAGCGAAGATTGCACAGAGGCTGGGTCGGCCCGTTGCCCACCCCTAATAACGGCGTCTTTTTTCATCAATTCAACGTTAAAAAAGTACACAAACAAAAGAGGAAAAAGCAATGAAAAAGAAAGATTTCATTCCAAAAACAAATGTCTGTATTAAAATTGCCAAGTTACCCGCCTTGCGTAGAGAGAGAGAGAGAGAGAGAGAGAGAGAGAGAGAGAGAGAGAGAGAGAGAGAGAGAGAGAGAGAGAGAGAGACTGTTTGTTTTGCTTGCTCTTTCTTGGTTTACAGGAAGGGAAAAATGGAGATCCCCACCATCTTCTGTCTGCTGATCTCGTGTTTCACTATCCCTCCAACAGGTGAGCAACCTTTGATTTCTTTAGGGGTTTTAATTATCTGGGTTGCTTTCCTTTTCCATTTTTCCGTACGTGGGTTTTCGATGGAGTTCTACTGGTGTTAAGGCGTGGGCTGGTCGAGCTTATAATTAAGCACAAGCTCAGCTCATTCTATAATGAACGAGCTCGAACGAAGCTTTAACTTAGTCGAGCTTGAGTTATTGGGCCCATTGTGTACCCCTACGTTAGTCCATGTCTGCTGTACTAGTGAAATAAGAATGGATCATGTGATATCCCAAATCACCTCTCATGATGTTTTAACATCACCACCATCTGCTGCGTCCATGTAAAACTTTTTCGTTGTCTATCTCTATCCATGTTAAGCCAAAAAATTCATTTGCAAGGACATAGACTATTACCATCATATATATATTTATCAAAGATTAAGATCTCTCGATAAAAAAATATAAGGTTAGAGTCTGTCTTGGAACCATTCACTGCATACTTATCATTTTTTTAGGATATTTCAATGAAAAAACCAGAATCACAAACTGCACATTGGCTGGCCTCCGGTTGGTAAAACCCTTGAGGTCCCCTTTGCCCATCGGGAAGTACACCCAGCTTCAACCTTATGGCAAAGGAAGCAATCCATAGGTTTCAAACTTGTGACGTCCTGTCAACTTGGTGACATTCATACATTGCCCCTGCCAGATGAACTGCATATTTTTCATTATCAATTCATTAATCTAAACTTGGTTATTATATATTCTTGAAGCAATTTGGGGGTCTCGGGTGCCAAGGAAGAGGATACATGTGTGGACATTATTGGCATTACAGGCAGTGAAGATTGCACAGAGGCTGGGTCGGCCCGTTGCCCACCCCTAATAACGGGGTCTTTTTTCATCAATTCAACGTTAAAAAAGTACATGAACAAAAGAGGAAAAAACAATGAAAAAGAAAGATTTCCTTCCAAAAACAAATGTCTGTATTAAAATTGCCAAGTAACACGCCTTGCGCAGAGAGAGAGAAAGAGAGAGAGAGAGAGAGAGAGAGAGAGAGAGAGAGAGAGAGAGAGAGAGAGAGAGAGAGAGAGAGAGAGAGAGAGACTGTTTGTTTTGCTCGCCCTTTCTTGGTTTACATGAAGGAAAAAATGGAGATCCCCACCATCTTCGGTCTGCTGCTCTTGTGTTTCACTATCCCTCCAACAGGTGAGCAACCTTTGATTTCTTTAGGGGTTTTTACTATCTGAGTTGCTTTCCTTTTCCATTTTTTCGTACGTGGGTGTTCGATGGAGTTCTACTGGTGTTAAGGCATGGGCTCGTCGAGCTTATAATTAAGCACAAGCTCAGCTCATTCTATAATGAACGAGCTCGAACGAAGCTTTAACTTAGTCGAGCTTGAGTTATCGGGCCCGTTGTGTACCCCTACGTTAGTCCATGTCTACTGTACTAGTGAAATAAGAATGGATCAGGTGATATCCCAAATCACCTCTCATGACGTTTTAACATCACCACCATCTGCTGCGTCCATGTAAAACGTTTTCGATGTCTATCTCTATCCATGTTAAGCCAGAAAATTCAGCTGCAAGGACATAGACTGTTTCCATCATATATGTATTTATCAAAGATTAAGATCTCTTAGTAAAAATAATTAAGGATAGAGTCTGCTTGGAACCATTCACTGCATACTTATCATTTTTTTAGGATATTTCAATGAAAAAACCCGAATCACAAACTGCACATTGGCTGGCCTCCGGTTGGTAAAACCCTTGAGGTCCCCTTTGCCCATCGGGAAGTACACCCCACTTCAACCTTATGGCAAAGGACACAATCCATGGGTTTCAAACTTGTGACGTCCTGTGAACTTGGTGACATTCGTACATTGCCCCTGCTAGATGAACTGCATACTTTTCATTATAAATTCATTAATCTAAACTTGGTTATTATATATTCTTGAAGCAATTTGGGGGTCTCGAGTGCCAAGGAACAGGATACATGTGTGGACATTATTGGCATTACAGGCAACGAAGATTGCACAGAGGCTGGGTCAGCCCGTTGCCCACCCGTAATAACGGGGTCATTTTTCATCACTTGAACGTTAAAAAAGTACACGAACAAAGGAGGAAAAAGCAATGAAAAAGAAAGATTTCCTTCCAAAAACGAATGTCTGTATTAAAATTGCCAAGTAACACGCGTTGCGCAGAGAGAGAGAGAGAGAGAGAGAGAGAGAGAGAGAGAGAGAGAGAGACTGTTTATTTTGTGCGCTCTTTCTTGGTTTACAGGAAGGAAAAAATGAAGATCCCCACCATCTTCGGTCTGCTGCTCTTGTGTTTGACTATCCCTCCAACAGGTGAGCAACCTTTGATTTCTTTAGGGGCTTTTACTATCTAGGTTGCTTTCCTTTTCCATTTTTCCGTACGTGGGTGTTCAATGGAGTTCTACTGGTGTTAAGGCGTGGGCTGGTCGAGCTTATAATTAAGCACAAGCTCAACTCATTCTATAATGAACGAGCCCGAACGAAGCTTTAACTAAGTCGAGCTTGAGTTATTGGGTCTGTTGTGTACCCCTACGTCAGTCCATGTGTGTTGTACTAGTGAAATAAGAATGGATCAGGTGATATCCCAAATCACCTCTCATGATGTTTTAACATCACCACCCTCTGCTGCGTCCATGTAAAACTTTTTCGATGTCTATCTCTATCCTTGTTAAGCCAGAAAATTCAGCTGCAAGGACATAGATTGTTACCATCATATATGTATTTATCAAAGATTAAGATCTCTCAATAAAAAAAATTAAGGATAGAGTCTGTCTTGCAACCATTCACTGCATACTTATCATTTTTTTAGGATATTTCAATGAAAAACCCCGAATCACAAACTGCAAATTGGCTGGCCTCCGGTTGGTAAAACCCTTGAGGTCCCCTTTGCCCATCGGGAAGTACACCCAACTTCAACCTTATGGCAAAGGACACAATCCATGGGTTTCAAACTTGTGACGTCCTGTCAACTTGGTGACATTCATACGTTGCCCCTGCCAGATGAACTGCATACTTTTCATTATCAATTCATTAATCTAAACTTGGTTATTATATATTCTTGAAGCAATTTGGGGGTCTCGACTGCCAAGGAAGAGGATACATGTGTGGACATTATTGGCATTACAGGCAGCGAAGATTGCAGAGAGGCTGGGTCGGCCCTGTTGCCCACCCGTAATAACGGGGTCGTTTTTCATCACTTGAACGTTAAAAATGTACACGAACAAAAGAGGAAAAAGCAATGAAAAAGAAAGATTTCCTTCCAAAAACAAATGTCTGTATTAAAATTGCCAAGTAACACGCCTTGCGTAGAGAGAGAGAGAGAGAGAGAGAGAGAGAGAGAGAGAGAGAGAGAGAGAGAGAGAGAGAGAGAGTTTGTTTTGCTCACTCTTTCTTGGTTTACAGGAAGGAAAAAATAGAGATCCCCACCATCTTCGGTCTGTTGATCTCGTGTTTCACTATCCCTCCAACAGGTGATCAACCTTTGATTTCTTTAGGGGTTTTTACTATCTGGGTTGCTTTCCTTTTCCATTTTTCCGTACGTGGGTGTTCGATGGAGTTCTATTGGTGTTAAGGCGTGGGCTGGTCGAGCTTATAATTAAGCACAAGCTCAGCTCATTCTATAATGAACGAGCTCGAACGAAGCTTTAACTTAGTCGAGCTTGAGTTATTGGGCCCGTTGTGTACCCCTACGTCAGTCCATGTCTGCTGTACTAGTGAAATAAGAATGGATCACGTGATATCCCAAATCACCTCTCATGATGTTTTAACATCACCACCATCTGCTGTGTCCACGTAAAACTTTTTCATTGTCTATCTCTATCCATGTTAAGCCAGAAAATTCATTTGCAAGGACATAGACTATTACCATCATATATATATTTATCAAAGATTAAGATCTCTCGATAAAAAAAATTAAGGTTAGAGTCTGTCTTGGAACCATTCATTGCATACTTATCCTTTTTTTAGGATATTTCAATGAAAAAATCCGAATCACAAACTGCACATTGGCTGGCCTCCGTTTGGTAAAACACTTGAGGTCCCCTTTGCCCATCGGGAAGTACACCCAGCTTCAACCTTATGGCAAAGGACGCAATCCATGGGTTTCAAACTTGTGACGTCCTGTCAACTTGGTGACATTCATACATTGCCCCTGCCAGATGAACTGCATACTTTTCATTATCAATTCATTAATCTAAACTTGGTGATTATATATTCTTGAAGCAATTTGGGGGTCTCGGGTGCCAAGGAAGATGATACATGTGTGGACATTATTGGCATTACAGGCAGCGGAGATTGCACAGAGGCTGGGTCGGCCTGTTGCCGACCTCTAATAATGGGGTCTTTTTTCATCAATTCAACGTTAAAAAATACACGAACAAAAGATGAAAAAGCAATGAAAAAGAAAGATTTCCTTCCAAAAACAAATGTCTGTATTAAAATTGCCAAGTAACACGCCTTGCGCAGAGAGAGAGAGAGAGAGAGAGAGAGAGAGGGAGAGAGAGAGAGAGAGAGAGAGAGACTGTTTGTTTTGCTCGCTCTTTCTTGGTTTACAGGAAGGGAAAAATGGAGATCCCCACCATCTTCGGGCTGCTGCTCTTGTGTTTCACTATCCCTCCAATATGTGAGCAACCTTTGATTTCTTTAGGGGTTTTTACTATCTGGGTTGCTTTCCTTTTCCATTTTTCCGTATGTGGGTGTTCGATGGAGTTCTACTGGTGTTAAGGAGTGGGCTGGTCGAGCTTATAATTAAGCACAAGCTCAACTCATTCTATAATGAACGAGCTCGAACGAAGCTTTAACTTAGTCGAGCTTGAGTTATTGGGCCCGTTGTGTACCCCTACGTCAGTCCATGTCGTCTGTACTAGTGAAATAAGAATGGATCCGGTGATATCCCAAATCACCTCTCATGATGTTTTAACATCACCACCATCTGCTGCGTCCATGTAAAACTTTTTCGATGTCTATCTCTATCCTTGTTAAGCCAGAAAATTCAGCTGCAAGGACATAGACTGTTACCATCATATATGTGTTTATCAAAGATTAAGATCTCTAAATAAAAAAATTTAAGGATAGAGTCTGTCTTGGAACCATTCACTGCATACTTATCATTTTTTTAGGATATTTCAATGAAAAAACCCGAATCACAAACTGCACATTGCCTGGCCTCCGGTTGGTAAAACCCTTGAGGTCCCCTTTGCCCATCGGGAAGTACACCCAGCTTCAACCTTATGGCAAAGGACGCAATCCATGGGTTTCAAACTTGTGACGTCCTGTCAACTTGGTGACATTCATACATTGCCCCTGCCAGATGAACTGCATACTTTTCATTATCAATTCATTAATCTAAACTTGGTGATTATATATTCTTGAAGCAATTTGGAGGTCTCGGGTGCCAAGGAAGAGTTTACATGTGTGGACATTATTGGCATTACAGGCAGCGAAGATTGTACAGAGGATGGGTCGGCCTGTTGCCCACCCCTAATAATGGGGTCTTTTTTCATCAATTCAACGTTAAAAAATACACGAACAAAAGATGAAAAAGCATTGAAAAAGAAAGATTTCCTTCCAAAAACAAATGTCTGTATTAAAATTGCCAAGTAACACGCCTTGCTGAGAGAGAGAGAGAGAGAGAGAGAGAGAGAGAGAGAGAGAGAGAGAGAGAGAGAGAGAGAGAGAGAGAGAGAGAGAGAGAGAGAGAGAGACTGTTTGTTTTGCTCGCTCTTTCTTGGTTTACACGAAGGGAAAAATGGAGATCCCCACCATCTTCGGTCTGCTGCTCTTGTGTTTCACTATCCCTCCAATATGTGAGCAACCTTTGATTTCTTTAGGGGTTTTTACTATCTAGGTTGCTTTCCTTTTCCATTTTCCGTACGTGGGTGTTCGATGGAGTTCTACTGGTGTTAAGGCGTGGGCTGGTCGAGGTTATAATTAAGCACAAGCTCAACTCATTCTATAATGAACGAGCTCGAACGAAGCTTTAACTTAGTCGAGCTTGAGTTATTGGGCCCGTTGTGTACCCCTACGTCAGTCCATGTCGTCTGTACTAGTGAAATAAGAATGGATCAGGTGATATCCCAAATCACCTCTCATGATGTTTTAACATCACCACCATCTGCTGCGTCCATGTAAAACTTTTTCGATGTCTATCTCTATCCTTGTTAAGCCAGAAAATTCAGTTGCAAGGATATAGACTGTTACCATCATATATGTATTTATCAAAGATTAAGATCTCTTAATAAAAACAATTAAGGATAGAGTGTCTTGGAACCATTCACTGCATACTTAACATTTTTTTAGGATATTTCAATGAAAAAACCCGAATCACAAACTGCACATTGGCTGGCCTCCGGTTGGTAAAACCCTTGAGGTCCCCTTTGCCCATCGGGAAGTACACCCAACTTCAACCTTATGGCAAAGGACACAATCCATGGGTTTTAAACTTGTGACGTCCTGTCAACTTGGTGACATTCATACGTTGCCCCTGCCAGATGAACTACATACTTTTCATTATCAATTCATTAATCTAAACTTGGTTATTATATATTCTTCAAGCAATTTGGGGGTCTCGAGTGCCAAGGAAGAGGATACATGTGTGGACATTATTGGCATTACAGGCAGCGAAGATTGCAGAGAGGCTGGGTCGGCCCTGTTGCCCACCCGTAATAACGGGGTCGTTTTTCATCACTTGAACGTTAAAAATGTACACGAACAAAAGAGGAAAAAGCAATGAAAAAAAAAAGATTTCCTTTCAAAAACAAATGTCTGTATTAAAATTGCCAACACGCCTTGCGTAGAGAGAGAGAGAGAGAGAGAGAGAGAGAGAGAGAGAGAGAGAGACTGTTTGTTTTGCTCGCTATTTCTTGGTTTACAGGAAGGGAAAAATGGAGATCCCCACCATCTTCGGTCTGCTGCTCTTGTGTTTCACTATCCCTCTAACAGGTTAGCAACCTTTGATTTCTTTAGGGTTTTTTACCATCCGGGTTGCTTTACTTTTCCATTTTTTCCCTACGTGGGTGTTCCATGGAGTTCTACTGGTGTTAAGGCGTGGGCTGGTCGAGCTTATAATTAAGCACAAGCTCAGCTCATTCTATAATGAACGAGCTTGAACGAAGCTTTTACTTAGTCGAGCTTGAGTTATTGGGCCCGTTGTATACCCCTACGTCAGTCCATGTCTGCTGTACTAGTGAAATAAGAATTGATCAGGTGATATCCCAAATCACCTATCATGATGTTTTAACATTACCACCATCTGCTGCGTCCATGTAAAACTTTTTTGATGTCTATCTCTATCCGTGTTAAGCGAGAAAATTCAGCTGCAAGGACATAGACTGTTATCATCATATATGTATTTATCAAAGATTAAGATCTCTCAATAAAAACAATTAAGGATAGAGTATGTCTTGGAACCATTCACTGCATACTTATCATTTTTTTAGGATATTTCAATGAAAAAACCCGAATCACAAACTGCACATTGGCTGGCCTCGGGTTGGTAAAACCCTTGAGGTCCCCTTTGCCCATCGGGAAGTACACCCAGCTTCAACCTTATGGCAAAAGACGCAATCCATGGGTTTTAAACTTGTGACGTCCTGTCAACTTGGTGACATTCATACATTGCCCCTGCGAGATGAACTGCATACTTTTCATTATCAATTCTTTAATCTAAACTTGGTTATTATATATTCTTGAAGCAATTTGGGGGTTTCGGGTGCCAAGGAAGAGGATACATGTGTGGACATTATTGGCATTACAGGCAACGAAGATTGCACAGAGGCTGGGTCGGCCTGTTGCCCACCCCTAATAACGGGGTCTTTTTTCATCAATTCAACGTTAAAAAAGTACACAAACAAAAGAGGAAAAAGCAATGAAAAAGAAAGATTTCCTTCCAAAAACGAATGTCTGTATTAAAATTGCCAAGTAACACGCGTTGCGCAGAGAGAGAGAGAGAGAGAGACTGTTTGTTTTGTGCGCTCTTTCTTGGTTTACAAGACGGAAAAAATGAAGATCCTCACCATCTTCGGTCTGCTGCTCTTGTGTTTCACTATCCCTCCAACAGGTGAGCAACCTTTGATTTCTTTAGGGGTTTTTACTATCTAGGTTGCTTTCCTTTTCCATTTTTCCGTACGTGGGTGTTCAATGGAGTTCTACTGGTGTTAAGGCGTGGGCTGGTCGAGCTTATAATTAAGCACAAGCTCAACTCATTCTATAATGAACGAGCTCGAACGACGCTTTAACTTAGTCGAGCTTGAGTTATTGGGTCTGTTGTGTACCCCTATGTCAGTCCATGTCTGTTGTACTAGTGAAATAAGAATGGATCAGGTGATATCCCAAATCACCTATCATGATGTTTTAACATCACCACCATCTGCTGCGTCCATGTAAAACTTTTTCGATGTCTATCTCTATCCATGTTAAGCCAGAAAATTCAGCTGCAAGGACATAGACTGTTACCATCATATATGTATTTATCAAAGATTAAGATCTCTCAATAAAAAAAATTAAGGATAGAGTCTGTCTTGCAACCATTCACTGCATACTTATCATTTTTTTAGGATATTTCAATGAAAAAACCCGAATCACAAACTGCACATTGGATGGCCTCCGGTTGGTAAAACCCTTGAGGTCCCCTTTGCCCATTGGGAAGTACACCCAGCTTCAACCTTATGGCAATGGACGCAATCCATGGGTTTCAAACTTGTGACGTCCTGTCAACTTGGTGACATTCATACATTGCCCGTGCCAGATGAACTGCATACTTTTCATTATCAATTCGTTAATCTAAACTTGGTTATTATATATTCTTGAAGCAATTTGGGGGTCTCGGGTGCCAAGGAAGAGGATACATGTGTGGTCATTATTGGCATTACAGGCAGCGGAGATTGCACAGAGGCTGGGTCGGCCCGTTACCCACCCCTAATAACGGAGTCTTTTTCATCAATTCAACGTTAAAAAAGAACACGAACAAAAGAGGAAAAAGCAATGAAAAAGAAAGATTTCCTTCCAAAAACAAATGTTTGTATTAAAATTGCCAAGTAACACGCCTTGCGCAGAGAGAGAGAGAGAGAGAGAGAGAGAGAGAGAGAGAGAGAGAGAGAGAGAGAGAGAGAGACTGTTTGTTTTTGTAATAACCGCAAATTTTAAGCATTTATTTAAATAGTTCATAATATAAAATTTTATCACAATGTGATTTGGGCCCAGGATCCAAGTCGCGGATCCGGGACCCATAATGGGGTCTTTGCATATATATTTATCTCGTATAAACTTATATGTACTTATATAAGTGCAAAATGGCCAAGTAACACGCGTTGCACACACACACACAGAGAGAGAGAGAGAGAGAGAGAGAGAGAGAGAGAGAGAGAGAGAGAGAGAGAGAGAGAGAGAGAGAGACTGTTTGTTTTGCTCGCTCTTTCTTGGTTTACAGGAAAGGAAAAATGGAGATCCCCACCATCTTCGGTCTGCTGCTCTTGTGTTTCACTATCCCTCCAACAAGTGAGCAACCTTTGATTTCTTTTGGGGTTTTTACTATCTGGGTTGCTTTTCTTTTCCATTTTTCCGTACGTGGGTGTTCGATGGAGTTCTACTGGTGTTAAGGCGTGGGTTGGTCGAGCTTATAATTAAGCACAAGCTCAGCTCATTCTATAATGAACAAGCTCAAACGAAGCTTTAACTTAGTCGAGCTTGAGTTATTGGGCCCATTGTGTACCCCTACGTCAGTCCATGTCTGCTGTACTAGTGAAATAAGAATGGATCAGGTGATATCCCAAATCACCTCTCATGATGTTTTAACATCACCACCATCTGCTGCGTCCATGTAAAACTTTTTCGATGTCTATCTCTATCCATGTTAAGCCAGAAAATTCGGCTGCAAGGACATAGATTGTTACCATCATATATGTATTTATCAAAGATTAAGATCTCTCAATAAAAACAATTAAGGATAGAGTCTGTCTTGGAACCATTCACTGCATACTTATCATTTTTTTAGGATATTTCAATGAAAAAACCCGAATCACAAACTGCACATTGGCTGGCCTCCGGTTGGTAAAACCCTTGAGTTCCCCTTTGCCCATCGGGAAGTACACCCAGCTTCAACCTTATGGCAAAGGACGCAATCCATGGGTTTCAAACTTGTGACGTCCTGTCAACTTGGTGACATTCATACATTGCCCCTGCCAGATGAACTGCATACTTTTCATTATCAATTGATTAATCTAAACTTGGTGATTATATATTCTTGAAGCAATTTGGGGGTCTCGGGTGCCAAGGAAGATGATACATGTGTGGACATTATTGGCATTACAGGCAGCGGAGATTGCACAGAGGCTGGGTCGGCCTGTTGCTCACCCCTAATAATGGGGTCTTTTTTCATCAATTCAACGTTAAAAAATACACGAACAAAAGATGAAAAAGCAATGAAAAAGAAAGATTTCCTTCCAAAAACAAATGTCTGTATTAAAATTGCCAAGTAACACGCCTTGCGCAGAGAGAGAGAGAGAGAGAGAGAGAGAGAGAGAGAGAGAGAGACTGTTTGTTTTGCTCGCTCTTTCTTGGTTTACAGGAAGGGAAAAATGGAGATCCCCACCATCTTCGGTCTGCTGCTCTTGTGTTTCACTATCCCTCCAATATGTGAGCAACCTTTGATTTCTTTAGGGGTTTTTACTATCTGGGTTGCTTTTCTTTTCCATTTTTCCGTACGTGGGTGTTCGGTGGAGTTCTACTGGTGTTAAGGCGTGGGCTGGTCGAGCTTATAATTAAGCACAAGCTCAACTCATTCTATAATGAACGAGCTCGAACGAAGCTTTAACTTAGTCGAGCTTGAGTTATTGGGCCCGTTGTGTACCCCTACGTCAGTCCATGTCTGCTGTACTAGTGAAATAAGAATGGATCAGGTGATATCCCAAATCACCTCTCATGATGTTTTAACATCACCACCATCTGCTGCGTCCATGTAAAACTTTTTCGATGTCTATCTCTATCCTTGTTAAGCCAGAAAATTCAGCTGCAAGGACATAGACTGTTACCATCATATATGTTTTTATCAAAGATTAAGATCTCTAAATAAAAAAATTTAAGGATAGAGTCTGTCTTGGAACCATTCACTGCATACTTATCATTTTTTTAGGATATTTCAATGAAAAAACCCGAATCACAAACTGCACATTGGCTGGCCTCCGGTTGGTAAAACCCTTGAGGTCCCCTTTGCCCATCGGGAAGTACACCCAACTTCAACCTTATGGCAAATGACACAATCCATGGGTTTCAAACTTGTGACGTCCTGTCAACTTGGTGACATTCATACATTGCCCCTGCCAGATGAACTGCATATTTTTCATTATCAATTCATTAATCTAAACTTGGTTATTATATATTCTTGAAGCAATTTTGGGGGTCTCGGGTGCCAAGGAAGAGGATACATGTGTGGACATTATTGGCATTACAGGCAGTGAAGATTGCACAGAGGCTGGGTCGGCCCGTTGCCCACCCCTAATAACGGGGTCTTTTTTCATCAATTCAACGTTAAAAAAGTACACGAACAAAAGAGGAAAAAGCAATGAAAAAGAAAGATTTCCTTCCAAAAACAAATGTCTTTATTAAAATTGCCAAGTAACACGCCTTGCGCAGAGAGAGAGAGAGAGAGAGAGAGAGAGAAAGAGACTGTTTGTTTTTGTAATAACCGCAAATTTTAAGCATTTATTTAAATAGTTCATAATATAAAATTTTATCACAATGTGATTTGGGCCCGGGATCCAAGTCACGGATCCGGGACCCATAAAGGGGTCTTTACATATATATTTATCTCGTATAAACTTATATGTACTTATATACGTGCAAAATTTTTATTTTAGCGAATTATTCAAGTGATAGCTATGTGTATAATGCATAAATGGGCTTGGGATCCACATTCCGGATCCAAGACCCATTGAGGATCCTTATGGGTATAGGTAAAATACCCTATATATACGTTTAAATATATATAAAAATATATATTATACGAGTATTTTTAGGGAATCCACGATTGGATCCATTTGGATCCAATTCGTGGATCCATATCGAGTGGAAGGCGTGGGTCCAGTCTCGCGGCCGGGTTTGGATCCCGAGTCGCAGGTCGCAGACCTGGACCCGGCCCTCTCGTGAAAAAAAAAAAAAACTTTTAAGGCTACTCGGGTTGCCCGGTAAAAACGATAGGGGTAGGGTTCAGAGTGAACCCTAACCCCCGCTGGGCGAAATCGCAAAGGGGAGGGGCGCTGGGGTGTAGCCGTCGGGTGATTGGAAGGGGGAGCTCCTTCCTTTTCGGGAGACCCCCTTCTACAAAAGGGGCCTCCCTGTTCCTTCTCTCTCCCTATCCCTCTCAGCCTGAGCTCGGCAGTGGCGACACCGGCTCTCTCCCATCGTTCCTCCATCCCTCTCGAACCCTTCGCGGCGGCAGCCACCATCAACATTTCCGGAGTCGGAGACCCTCCACCCGCGGCAGTCACCTCCTCCCCCCACCTAAGAAGGTAGGAACCCTGTCTTTCTCCCTCTTCCCTGTGTTTTCTCGGCTAGCTGCCGACGACACTCTCTCAAACCCCCACCTAAGAAGCCGGTGACTTCCGTGCTTTCCCGATCGTGCCTTCACGGCGGTAGGAGCAGCGAGAGCAATCAGACCGCCTCCTCTTAGTAGCAGCCCCGAACGTCGAAAGAGGTACGGGTTTTTCTTTTGATTTAAGTGAGGAAAAAGAACATGGATCATATTTCCATGAAGTATTTTAGTGTAAAACCATGTGGGTGAGTAAATCTAAGCATTTACTCTACAATGCATGGATGAAATCCATGTGTTTCATGGTCCTTTTTTTTTTAAGGTTATTTGAAACAACGTACGTATGGATGCATTCTTATAGTAAAACAGAATTTTTATCTATGAAAAATATGGATTGTCATGTGTGTGCCCCATGGTGATGTCAATTTTCTTTGAAGAACCCATGTTATGGATTAGTAAGACATGTAAATCTGGAAATAAAGCCAAAAACGTGGTTGAACGTATGTTTATGACTGATATTTATTTCATGACATGGTTATGAACTTTGTAAATATGTGTATACTTGAGTTATGTGAGCATACATGTTGTTCTGGATTTTTTTTTTTAATTTCTGTTAGTATGCTCTCAGCAACAAAAAAGAAGAAGAGCGGATGTGGGTTGTTGGCCGCAGGGGGGGGGTGCTTGGCAGCCCAACCAAGCTGGGCTTGGTTGGGGTAGCTGTCGGGCCAGCCCGTTGGCAGACTTGGTGCAGGCCTGACAGACCAGCCGGACCAGCCAATCGGCTAGCAAGCCTGGCAGGCCAGGCCAAGTCAGCCAGTTGGCTTGGGTAGTTTAAAAAAAAAAGGGCTTTTGTTGGTGTGGGGTTGGTTGTGTGCCAAACCCAGCTGATAGGGTTGGCTGGGTCATTGCTTCTCAAATAAGACTACATTATACCTGTGTTAGTCCAGCTTTGCATGGTTATATAGATTTTTTTTATACTCATGTGTAAGTGGTCATTTGCTTCATAATTGTTAAATTTCTTAGTAGCATAATTGATTAATGTCATGCATCCAGTCATACCTATTTACAAGGTGATTAAGAGGCATATGGACGTGCAAAGATTGTTAGGCATACACCCATGTAATCTGTATGACCCAAACGTTATGGGTGTTATCATAATTTAGCTAAACATGTAAATGTTTTCGGTTGTTATTGTACAGGCTGTTTTCCAAGGCTTAAACTAAATATTTTAGGCTGAGTTAAATTAGCTTGTGTAAGGTTCAGTTCATCTTGAAATTTTCATATTTATGCTTACCTGATATTCAGACCTATGTGTGTAAGAGCATGATATGTTTTGTTTTCCTGCATTTCACACATTAAGCTAAAATCAAAGTATTTGCTGCAAAGCTACATCTTATGCATATCGTACACTAACTTGATGTATTGACACGTGCACCACCACTTGAAGGATTCACATGCTGATTAAGATGTGTAATTTCATCAAAGTGTGTATGTGACATGAACATGTATGTTAAAGCATGCATTGACATGAATGCATAGGCTAAATAAAATCATACATGGGATATGAGCATGTGTATGGAATGAAAGCATGAAATTTAAATTAAAGTTGTGAACTCATGCACATGTATATGTATGTTATTGTTTCATGCACACCTTTAAATTATCCTAAATGAATGTGCATTGAGAAGCATAGAAAAGAATTCATAATGGCCTGTTATTCATGATTTTTGCATGTCAATGCATTGATAATCAAATGGGTCATCATGTGAGCATTGAGCATGCGTTGCTCTTTATTGTTGTATGCATTGTAAAAAAAAATAAATCAAATGTGATATTATTGTTTTACTGCACTGTTCTATGTTGTCACGGGCTGTGGTCCCGTGAAAAGCTTAGCATGCTGATGTGCAAGCTTATGTTATTAATTCTGCATGTTAATTTACAAATGTAAAAGAGATGAATTAATAATCAGATAAAAGAAAGTAAAGAACAGTGTAATTCATTTTCTCCTTGATGTCCCTGCTTTAGCGTGAGAATCTTGGATATTGCGGTGTGGGGAAACCGTGAGGATACAAAAACTCAGTGTGCGTTGTTGCCCCTGAACACGATATTGAGGTTCTTCTCCTCGCCACGGTTTAGGGAGAGTCCGCCACTTTTCCTGGGGGTGGTGTGTTTTGACACAGTTGTTGTTGTTGTTTTGGTATACCAATAAAGTGGCGTCAGTGGATGCTGTTTTCCCTGGTGTCCCCGACATTGGATGCTGTTTTCCAATGTTCCGATGGATGGTGCTGTTTCTTGATATCGGTCGAGGGCTAAGTGTGGAACCCAGTAATAAAATACAAATTGTGTGTTAAGCTACTCCGGAAACCCTACTTGACCTCGGGAATCGTACCCGTTTGGTGTATCCGCGGGCAATGGTAAATTAAAAAGAGGAATTTAAAGATTGTGTGCATTTAATAGGACATGCATTTTAAAAGAGGGAAGCTTAAATGAAAGATAATAAAGGGGGTTCATGCATTGCACATAAATTATACATAATTCTTGCTATGCATTAAATCATGCATGTTCATCTGTTCCTTGGTTGTTATATGTTGATCATTGCATGATGTTGATCTCTTTTGCATTTAATTGCCCTATTGATTAAATTGTGATCAATGTTACTTATTTCGTGTTTCCTCATGCTTAATGTTTAGCTTAATTCTGCATGAATGGTTAATTGTCTTATGAATTGATTATAACTGTATTCATCAAAATATTACATGGATCTTATTTATGTTATTTTTCTTAATTGATTCATTAGAGAATTCTGTACGCAGAATTCTTCGGATTTCTGACCCTTTTCTTTTATTGTTTTTTCCCAGACACAGGTGATCAGTGAAATTGACTCGCTTCTGAGGGGATATGAGGGTCACAATTGCTTCATACGGCTTCACTTACGGACAGAGTGGCTCTACTTTTGTTTTCTTTTAGTTCTTCTTATTTTCCTGCAAGTTGTTATTTCACTTTTGACATTGAGTATGAGACTCTTAATGATTCATTAATAAAAGAGTTTAGTTGGTTGGTTATGGATGATAAATGTAAGTTTGTTTGTGGTGTGTGGTTATCCAACTGAAATTGGAACTGTAAGGACCCCAGGTCTCTGGGAAGTTTTCTGCAACTCTTAGAAAAAAAAATTCCGCATTTTTCAAAGGTATGAGTTGGGGTCGTTACAGTTTTGCTCGCTCTTTCTTGGTTTACAGGAAGGGAAAAATGAAGATCCCCACCATCTTCGGTCTGCTGCTCTTGTGTTTCACTATCCCTCCAACAGGTGAGCAACCTTTGATTTCTTTAGGGGTTTTTACTATCTAGGTTGCTTTCCTTTTCCATTTTTCCGTACGTGGGTGTTCGATGGAGTTCTACTGGTGTTAAGGCGTGGGTTGGTCGAGCTTATAATTAAGCACAAGCTCAGCTCATTCTATAATGAACGAGCTCGAACGAAGTTTTAACTTAGTCGAGCTTGAGTTATTGGCCCGTTGTGTACCCCTACGTCAGTCCATGTCTGCTGTACTAGTGAAATAAGAATGGATCAGGTGATATCCCAAATCACCTCTCATGATGTTTTAACATCACCACCATCTGCTGCGTCCATGTAAAACTTTTTCGATGTCTATCTCTATCCATGTTAAGCCAAAAAATTCAGCTGCAAGGACATAGACTGTTACCATCATATATGTATTTATCAAAGATTAAGATCTCTCAATAAAAACAATTAAGGATAGAGTCTGTCTTGGAACCATTCACTGCATACTTATCATTTTTTTAGGATATTTCAATGAAAAAACCCGAATCACAAACTGCACATTGCCTGGCCTCTGGTTGGTAAAACCCTTGAGATCCCCTTTGCCCATCGGGAAGTACACCCAGCTTCAACCTTATGGCAAAGGATGCAATCCATGGGTTTCAAACTTGTGACGTCCTGTCAACTTGGTGACATTCATACATTGCCCTTGCCAGATGAATTGCATACTTTTCATTATCAATTCATTAATCTAAACTTGGTTATTATATATTCTTGAAGCAATTTGGGGGTCTCGGGTGCCAAGGAAGAGGATACATGTGTGGACATTATTGGCATTACAGGCAGCGAAGATTGCACAGAGCCTGTGTGCATGGATGTTTGTTGCGCCAATCACTCAGGCGACTTTTGAGCATTATACATGCTCGCGTTTGAGTTCGTAATTTTCTTTTAATTCTAAAATTCTATTTCAAGTTCAACTTTGAATTTGAAATTGAAATTTGATTTTTAATATCCAAGTCACATTTTAATTTAAATGTGATCTTTGAAATTAAATTTGAATTTTAGCATGCAAGTTAAAATTTGTCTTCAAACTTTGACTAAATAGTTTTCAACCGATGATGTTGGTCTCACAATGCTCTATATTCATTGTGACGCTTTGGGGTTCCACGTAGAGCTAGATTAGAGGTCGTTGTACTGAGCTGTTGGATGGATAGTAACAATGTTGAATTGAGAGGAAGTGTTGGGTGGATTGTCCAGATTTTAGTAGAGCAACACTCAAACCAACATTTCATTTTGAATTAAAATCTAAATTTGAATTGACCAAAATTTGAATTAATTGTAATTAGATCAGTCAATTAACTCTTGATATGAGATGATTCACTTAGATGAATCTATTCATCTTTTGTGATAATGATAAAGACCAAAAAGAGTCATGAATATGAATAAAAGTCAAGTAGGTTAAGTGGGTCGAGCTACCATTGTTGTAGCTAAGTGGGATATGTGAACTTTGGTGTATGCTTATAAAAATGATTTCAAGTCCAATTTGATTTGATTCAATAGAAACAAGATGGTGATGGTTTACATCATGTAACAAACACATGTATATATGATAGGTGCTGATAAATGCATAAAAAATTTAAAAAAATTTAAATTTTCATGAGAATTTGACCGCCATCATGTTGTAGTTTTAAACTATGCTTATAACTTCTATCAATCATTCAGTTGTCTTGTATACTCATTTGTTTCATTTCCATGGATAAGAAGGCTTTTTCATGGAAAAGAGTATGAGTTTCTTAAGGGGGCATTTGTTTCATGGTCTTTTCTTTGAAAGAGACCTCTTTCATAGGAAAGCGAGCCTCTTTCCTAAAGAAGTTGAAATAAGCATCTCACTAAGAAATAAGTGAGGAGGCACATGATAAATGCAAACATATTTCCTTTCAAAATGAGCTTACCCTTCCTATGGAGAATAATATTTCCCTCCTGAGCATGCCTTTGGCTTATCTTCGGCGGTGTATAACAAACACCTCTTACTAGAGGTTGAGTATCTTTGCCAGTTATTATGCTTGTGGCTATAGGGGTATTCACGTTTGACATATTCTTGGCTGGCCGGGTCGGCTTGGCCTACCCGGTCGCCTGGCCCGTTGCCCACCCCTAATAACAGGGTCTTGTTTAGTATTAAAATTGCCATACTTAGAACTAAAACCATCCTTGAGCGTGCACACACACACACACATATATATATATATATATATATATATATATATATATATATATATATATAGAGAGAGAGAGAGAGAGAGAGAGAGAGAGAGAGAGAGAGTCTATGGCCTCTGCAATACACCTTCTTGGTCTTCCGAGAAGGGAAGAAATCAAAATGGGGATTCCCACCATCTTGGGTCTGCATGTGTTTGTTCTGCTCATTTGTTTCACTGTCACTTCAACGGGTAAGCACCCAACTCCAAATCTTCGCTTTTGATTTCTTTAGGCGGTTTTACCATCTGGGTTGTTTTCCTTTTCCTTTTTTCTGACTCGGAATTCATGGTGGTTGATTCTCATGATTTTTTTGTATGTATTCGATGGAGTTTTAGACAGAGAGAACTTTTTTTTTGTTCTCCAAAATTTTCTTTTCGGAGTTCTCGTGGGTGTTGAATCAACATGCTAGGAAAAAGAAGAGAGGAAGATGCCAAGAGGAGGAGTTCGCATTTTGGGTTTATAAATTGGAATTATGCTCTAAGAAGTCGGATTGTGGGGATTGGATATTGTGTAGAAGTCAGAAGTTTGGTTTTTTGACCTATTCTTTTTGACAAATTTATGAGTTAATGTAATAGCAGGATTTTGAATTTTGGTTGCCTGAAGATGTTGAAGTGAATTCTGTTTTATTGATGCAAGGGAGAATTTTTGTACTTTTTTCTCTTTTTTAGGTGTTCAAGGATGTGAAAGTATAATTTTTTTTCTTTTTTTTTTCTGCCTTATGGGAACTAGAAAATTGGGTCTTTGCATTTTGGAATTATTTGAAAAATGTTGTTTTCCTTTATTGATTTGATCTGTCAGGGGTTGAAAGTATCAAGAAGTGTTAGATAAATGTATCATTGGTGTGTATGTGTGTAAGTATGTGTATACATATAGGAATATGTATATGTGTATATATATATCTTCATACATATAGTATGTATATTTATATATATAATATATATTCAACTTAGTCAACCTATGTTGACTAAGCCTTTGGTCAACTTAGGTTGACTTTGTTCTAGCCGTTGGACTAGCTCCAATGGTTAGAGGGCCTTTTTCTTTCCTTTAATGTCTCTCTTCTCCCTTATTTTATCTATAAATTTGGGTGATTTTGTGCCTTTAAGGTGATAGAGTGATGAGTAGTTTCTTAGGTTTTTTGTGTAAGTGTTTTGTAGTCTCTTTTGTATTATTTGAATTTCATCTTTAATGAAATGATTTATTTTTAAGTCTTGTGTTTTATGGGTATTTCTATTGTAAATGTGTGTTTAGCTACATTGTATTCTTGGCCCATGAGACACATTCCGGAGTGCATTTAGATCCGTGTCATTTCATGACAAGAAGATTAGAAAACTAAGTGACATTTAGAACATCAAAAGAAATTTTTTGACATATTTTGCAGTTGATATGTAGGATTAACAGGCAATGAGCCTATCTTATTCACGGTTATGGATTGAGATTTGGTGAAAACCAATCTATCTTTTGTTGGGCTTCAACTATGAATAACTTTTCTTTTTCTTCATTTTGCAAATTACACCATTTGGTTTCCTGCATGCAGAAGCTTATGATCCACTTGATCCAAATGGGAATATCACAATAAAATGGGATATTAAAGAATGGACCCCAGATGGATATAATGTAAGTACAAACTGAAACTGAAGTGTTTCCCTCATATATTTTTTTTCATTACATGGAAGAACAAAGCTTATAAAAAAACAAACGAAAATATAACAAAAAATAAAAATTGGATTTTGGTCACTGTTTTATGAATTGCCACAATGGTAAAGGAAGAAGTGTGTGCCTTTGTTTGAATACTTCTCATGCATTCACCCAACTAGATTTTTTATCAATGATGTCACCAACAGGCCATAGTCACGATTTTCAATTTCCAACAATACCGTCATATTCAGGCGCCTGGATGGACACTTGGATGGGCATGGGCAAGGAAGGAGGTCATCTGGAACATGGTGGGAGCTCAAGCGACAGATCAAGGAGACTGCTCAAGATTCAAAGGAAATACCCCACCACATTGTTGCAAAAAGGATCCAACTATTGTAGATCTCCTACCAGGGACGCCTTATAACCAGCAGGTAGCCAACTGCTGCAGAGGTGGGGTGATTAGCTCAATGGTTCAGGATCCAGCCACTTCAGTCAGTTCCTTTCTTATAGCTGTGGGTTCTGCTGGGACTAGCAGCAAAACCGTAAAAGTGCCACTGAATTTCACACTCAGATCACCTGGTCCTGGCTATACTTGTGGCCCAGCAAAGAAAGGGAAGCCTAGTGTATTCTTAACGCAGGATGGAAGAAGAGTAACTCGAGCTCTGAGTAAGTTGATTTACGAAGTCGAATATTTCTGAACACAAGACTGGTCTTGTTTCAAGCTCGCAACCTACACATCATTATTTATTAGTTTGTGCTAATTATCTCAACAGAAGCTAATATTTGAATCACTTCAATATCTTTGCAGTGACATGGAATGTTACATGTACTTACTCTCAGTTTCTTGCTCAGAAGGCCCCCACATGTTGTGTGTCACTTTCTTCCTTTTATAATGACACTATTGTTCCTTGCCCAACTTGCACATGTGGTTGTCAGAACAATATAAGTCAACCGGGGAGCTGTGTAATGTATGCATAGTAATTCTCTGTTGTTTGCACATATCATGTTTATTTTACTGTGGTTGGATCTGATTTAGTTCTGTATGATTTTTCGTACAGGGGGAATTCACCATATCTGGCTTCTGCAATTGCAAGTGGGGGAAAGAATAACTACAATCCTTTGGTTCAATGTACAAGCCACATGTGTCCTATCCGGGTGCATTGGCATGTTAAGCTGAATTACAAGGAATATTGGCGAGTGAAAATCTCAATCACCAGTTTCAACTACAGGATGAATTACACACAGTGGAACCTTGTTGTCCAGCACCCAAATTTTGACAATCTCACACAGATTTTCAGCTTCAATTACAAGTCACTGTCTCCTTATGGAGCACTAAGTGAGTTAGTTGATGATTTTTTCTGGAATTGTTAGAATTCCTTCACCATGCAGTATGTCATGGTCTGTTTTGAATATGGAGGGTGAATGTTTTACTCAATGTCCTGATAATTTGCAACTGCTTATCAATAGCTAGATTTTGCAAATGAAGGTGATTTGACAGAACTTCTGAAAGAATTTGAACCAGAAATGGTTACAACGATGTTGAAAACACAAAATTTAGTTCTCTCAAACTCTTTGCACCATTTGGTGATTGCAAATTTTGTTTTCTCCTGTAACATATATACTTGTCTTTTCAACTAAAAATTTTTATCCTCGACTTCTTCCTGTTCTGTCTCTCGTCAGTTCTTTCATACTGTTTATGCTCTGGGTTTCTGGTGTTGATTTTTTTATTTATTTGTATTGCCACATTCTTTACATTCAGATGATACGGCCATGCTCTGGGGGATCAAGTACTACAATGACCTACTTATGGATGCTGGGCCACTTGGGAATGTGCAATCAGAGCTGCTCTTCCAGAAGGACCCAACAACATTTACTTTCAAGCAAGGATGGGCCTTCCCTCGCCGCATATACTTCAATGGCGATAATTGTGTCTTGCCGCCACCAGATGCTTACCCATGGCTGCCAAATTCCACCCCTCAACAACAATTTTTATCAATTGTGCAGATAATTATTTGCATGATATGGCTGTTATTCTTGATACCTCTCATGTAATATTGATATTTCCACCAGTTATCATATCCACCTTGGAGTTTCTTTTGGATTCTTCAAGGAATAATAGAGAATTCAGATTGGGCACAAACTTTTCTTCTGTTGAGTAGTCAGGCTGAGTGCCATACAAATAACATATTGCATAGGCCTCCCCCAAGCCTGAACCAAGTATACAACCGACCGAGTTTTAACCGGGACCCAAAACATTCACCCAAACTTGGCCCATGGCAGACTGGGTCGGCTCGTTGCCCACCCCTAATAACAGGGTCTTGTTTACAACTAAATATCATCAATTCATCGTTAAAAAAGTACATGAACAAAAGAGAAAAAAGCAAGGAAAAAGAAAGTTTTCTTTCCAAACACGGAAACAAATGGTAGTATTAAAATTGTCAATTAAAACCAGCCTTGCGCAGAGAGAGAGAGAGAGACTTTGTTTGTTCTGCTCCTTGGTCTTTTAGGAAGGGAAGGAATCAAAATAGAGATTCCCACCATCTTCGGTTTGCATGTGTTTGTTCTGCTCCTCTGTTTCACTATCACTCAACAGGTGAGCACCCAACTTCAAATCTTCGTTTTTTATTTCTTTATGCGGTTTTACCATCTGGGTTGTTTTCCTTTTCCTTTTTTCGGACTCGAAATTCATGGTGGTTGATCCTCATGGTTTTTCTGTATGTGGGTGTTCGATGAAATTTTAGATAGAGAACATATTTTTTTGTTCTAATTTTTTTTTTTGGGAGTTCTCGTTTGTGTTGAATCAACATGCTGGCAAAATTAATAAAATGGGACCAAACCCATGCATGTTTTGTAGCTAAAGAGAACTTTATAATTCGGACCAAACCCAAAATCAATTTGGGTTTTGGGCTGTCGTTCTCAGACTTGAAGCATCAAGCCTACATTGATAACTTGAGCTTTGTACATCCTAGCTTGTAGAGGTCATTCTTTCTAGGTGCTTATGCTTTTCTGAACCAAGTTATGTCCAAGTAAGGCTACACATGAGCCAAGCTTGAGCCTTGACTGCTTAAGCTTGGCTCATGTATTATAAATCCAGGCTCGATCTGACGCAAGCTTGAGTTTTGGATGTTCAAGCTCAGCTCAGCTAAAAACACATGAAGGAGAGGGGTGGGGGATCAGACCCTTGACCTCTTCTTGATAAGCACAAAGGGAAACCACTACTCGAAGGCCAGTTATTATGATAACTTCTACTGGTGTTAAGGCTTGGGCCGGTCGAGCTTATAATTAAGCACAAGCTCAACTCATTCTATAATGAACGAGCTTGAACGAAGCTTTAACTTAGTCGAGCTTGAGTTATTGGGCCCGTTGTGTTCCCCTACGTCAGTCCATGTCTGCTGTACTAGTGAAATAAGAATAGATCAGGTGATATCCCAAATCACCTCTCATGATGTTTTAACATCACCACCATCTGTTGCGTCCATGTAAAACTTTTTCGATGTCTATCTCTATCCATGTTAAGCCAGAAAATTCAGCTGCAAGGACATAGACTATTACCATCATATATTTATTTATCAAAGATTAAGATGTCTCAATAAAAACAATTAAGGATAGAGTCTGTCTTGGAACCATTCACTGCATACTTATCATTTTTTTAGGATATTTCAATGAAAAAACCCGCATCACAAACCGCGCATTGGCTGGCCTCCAGTTGGTAAAACCCTTGAGGTCCCCTTTGCCCATCGAGAAGTACACCCAACTTCAACCTTATGGCAAAGGATGCAACCCATGGGTTTCGAACTTGTGACATCCTGTCAACTTGGTGACATTCATACATTGCGCCTGCCAGATGAACAAAATACTTTTCATTGTCAATTCATTAATCTAAATTTGGTTATTATATACTCTGCAAGCAATTTGGGGGTCTCGGGTGCCAGGGAAGAGGATATATGTGTGGACATTATTGGCATTACAGGCGGCGAAGATTGCTCGGAGCCTGTGTGCATGGACGTTTGTTGAGCGAAACACCCAGGCAACTTTTGAGCATTACACGTGCTCACGTTTAAGTTCGTAATTTTCTTTTAATTCTAAAATTCTATTTCAACTTCAACTTTGAACTTGAACTTGAACTTGAAATTAAAATTAAAATTAATATTAAAATTAAAATTTGATTTTTAATATCCAAGTTACATTTTTATTTAAATGCGATCTTTGAAATTAAATTTGAATTTAAGCATGCAAGTTGAAATTTGTCTTCAAAATTTGATTACATAGTTTTCAACCGATGATGTTGGGCTCACAATGTTCTATATTCATTGCGATGCTTTGGGGTTCCATGTAGAGTTAGATTAGAGGTCATTCTATTGAGTTGTTGGATGTGCAGTAACAATGTTGAATTGAGAGGAAGTGTTGGGTGGATTGTCCAGATTTTAGTAAAGCAACATTCAAACCAACATTTTATTCCACATTTCATCTTGAATTAAAATCCAAATTTGAATTGACCAAAATTTGAATTAATTGTAATTAGATCAGTCAATTAACTCTTGATATGGGATGATTCGCTTTGATGAATCTATATGGAATGATTAGCATTGATGAATCTATTCATCTTATGTGATAATGATCAAGACAAAAAAGAGTCATGAATATAAATAAAAGTCAAGTAGGTTAAGTGAGTCGAGCTACCATAGCCATAGCTACATGGGATATGTGAACTTTGTTGTATGCTTAGAAAAATGATTTCAGGTCCAATTTGATTTGATTCAATAGAAACAAGATGGTGATGGTTTGCATCATGTAATAAACACATGTATATGTGATATGTGTTGATAATTGCATAAATTTTTTTAATTTCTCATGAGAATTTGACCGCCATTATGTTGTAGTTTTAAACTATGCTTATAACTTTTATTAATCATTATACTCATTTGTTTTATTTCCATGGATAAGAAGGCTCTTTCGTAGAAAAGAGTATGAGTTTCTTAAAGGGTAATTTGTTTCATACTCTTTTCTTTGAAAAAGTACCTCTTTCATAGGAAAGAGCTGCTTTCCTAAAGAGGTTGAAACATGCATCTAGGTAAAAAAATAAGTGATCAGAGGCACATGATAAATGCAAAACATCTTTCCTTTCAAAATGAGTTTACTCCTTCCATTGAGAATAATATTTCCCTCCTGTGCATGCCTTTAGCTTATCTTCGGTGGTGTGTAGCAACACCCCTTACTAGAGGTTGAGTATCTATGCCAGTTATTATGCTTGTGGCTATAGGGGTATTCATGTTTGACATATTCCTGGTTGACCTTGTCAGCTTGGCCCACCTGGTCACCAGGCACGTTGCCCTTTCTCTAACAATAGGGTCTTGTTTACAGTTAAATATCATCAATTCATTGTTAAAAAAATATATAAAGAAAAGAGGAAAAAGTAAGGGAAAACAAGTTTTCCTTCCAAATAGGGAAACAAACCGTAGTATTAAAATTGCCATACTTAGAACTAAAACTAGGCTTACACACACACAGACTATGGCCTCTGCAGTACATCTTTTTGGTCTTCCGAGAAGGGAATGACTCAAAATGGAGATTCCCACCATCTTGGGTCTGCATGTGTTTGTTCTGCTCCTTTGTTTCACTGCCACTCCAACAGGTGAGCACCCAACTCTAAATCTTCGCTTTTGATTTTTTAGGTGGTTTTACCATCTGGGTTGTTCTCCTTTTCTTTTTTTCGGACTCGGAATTCATGGTGGTTGATTCTCATGGTTTTTCTGTATGTATTGATGGAGTTTTAGAGAGAGAGAACTTACTTTTTTGTTCTCTAAAATTTTCTTTTGGGAGTTCTCGTGGGTGTTGAATCAACATGCTAGAAAAAAGAAGAGTGGAAGATGCCAAGAAAAAGAGTTTGCATTTTGGGTTTAGAACTGGGAATTATGCTCTAAGAAGTTGGATTGTGAGGATTAGATATTGTGTAGAAGTCAAAAGTTTGGTTTTTGACAAATTTATGTGTTAATGCAATAGCATGATTTCAAATTTTGGTTGCTTGAAGATGTTGAAGTGAATTATGTTTTATTAATGCAAGGGAGAATTTTGATACTTTTTTCTCTTTAGGTGTTTGGTTGGTGTCATCAAGGATGTGAAAATATCATTTTTTTTGCCTTATGGGAACTACAAAATTGGGTCTTTGCATTTAGCAATTATTTGAAAAATGTTGTTTTCCTTTATTGATTTGATCTTTTAGGGGTTGAAAGTATCAAGAAGTGTTAGATAAATGTATCATTGGTGTGTATGTGTGTAAGTATGTGTATACATATAGGTATATGTATATGTGTATATATATATCTTCATATATATAGTATGTATATATATATAATATATATTCAACCTAGTCAACCTAGGTTGACTAAGCCGTTGGTCAACCTGGGTTGACTTTGTTCTAGCCATTGGACTATGTTTATGGTCCAACAATCCTTGTTGTGCATGCATCTAGTTATAGTGCTTTCCTTTTTATGTCTGGAAATACGGGTGTTACACTTTATCTGAGTTGGAAATATGTGATGCTACCTATTTGTGAAACACTATGTTTTACACTTTAGTAATAGATCGAATTGTAACTTGATATAGAAATGGGTGCATGTGCAATTTGGTTTTATCTGAAATTTTGTCATGTAAACTGCTGACATTCAAATATGGAAATGTCTGAGTTTTGACTGCTTTCTGTAGAAGAGCTATGAGACATTAATGAAATGTCATTTATTGAAATTGTTTGTTGCATGCAGTCAAGTTATGTGAATTGCTTTCCCTTGTCCACTGAGAATTCAAAATGAATGATAGGGAGTTTGAGAATCTTGCCTAATTGGGCAATATGGATTGGGTACCTGATGCAGGTACTTTGGTTAATGAGCTTGCACTCAATGTCAATAACATTGGTGAGAAAATTAAAGGTTAATTTCTGTGAGCTTGACTGGTTTAAAGATACCGGGGCATTTGTGTCTGATTGATTTAAAGGTACCAAAGCACTTTGGGTAATAACCATAACATTGATGAGAAACATAAATTTAATTTCTATGGCCTGACTGGTTTAAAGGTAGCGAGGCTTGTGTGTTTGACTGGTTTAAAGGCACCAGAGCACTCTGGGTGGGTTTAAGTAATCAATATGGAAAAAGGATTTGGATGGTTTATTCACCTTGATAAAATGACTAAGGTTGGGATCTACTGCTAAGGTAGTAGAAGGAAGTTGGGGAAATGTCATGTACTTCGGGAAAATAATTAAATGAAAATATTAACCCACTCAGATTCGGGCTTACCTTGGAGAGGGTAGGTGGTACAAAACTCCGGGGACGTGTTTATTTGTTTCGAGCTAAAATGACTCATTGGTCCCCGGTCCTCGGAGTTTGGGGACCCAGATTACCAATATGTCCTAGGTGGTAGCTCCATGTTCTTCTGCAGAAGTTAGGGATGCATCCTGTTTTGGTTTTGGCCTTTGGGAGGTTCTCTCGGTCACTGACCGCTCCCTTGGGATTTCAGTCTCAGTTAGAATGTTCGGGTTAATAAAACAACCTTGAATAATATACCCCCGAACGTTCTCTTCTGTGATGGTTGCCTCGGCTCGTGTGTACCCGCGAGATAAGATAATATAAACACTATTTAGAACAGTTAGGCATCACAGTGAGAGGAGTTACTAGAGAGACAATTTCATAATCTTTCAGCATGTTTTATATTTTAAGCTTGTGATGAAACAAAATCCTGAAATGTGTAGATATGAGATAATTGAATTCATAATGTGATTGTTACATGAAGGTTAGGCATGTTATTGTTATTGCTGTTGCAGAATATGCCTTATTTGCTGAATGCCTTACCGGCTACATTATTGTTGTTGTTGTATAACTGCTTACTTGCTTATGTACATGACTATTGCTATTGTTGCATAACTGCTTACTTGCTCATGTACATGACTATTGCTATCGTTGCATAATCTGCTTACTTGCTTCCGTATATGTTAAAAATCATACAGGACACCCACATCACATACTAGGTTCATGAAATACCTGCATTAAAAGTTTCAGATTTCCTACTTAGACAGTTGTAGTCTAATTCCTATAATTTTACCATTTTCAGGTAAAGAGTAGGGTTTATGAGCGGCTGCGGGATGAGGCATCGGATCACGATTTTGGATTTACTGTTCCAGGGATCGCTTGGGTTTATTATAATTGTTTATACCTTTTAAAAACTCTGATGATTTTCATTGATAAATGAAATGAAATAAAGGTGTTGGGTTTTCTCTCCACTGTAATGTTCCGACATGCTTAACCCTATAGTATTTCTTGTTTCCGCTGTTATAAAAAAAAATCCTTCTAAAAATATGGGCTAAAATTTCGGGGCGTTATAGAGAGAGAAAGAGAGAGAGAGAGAGAGAGAGAGAGAGAGAGAGAGAGAGAGAGAGAGAGAGAGAGAGATAGATAGATAGAGAGAGAGAGAGAGAGAGAGACTTTGTTTGTTCTGCTCCTGTGATCATCGCAAAATTTTTCCTCTCGTATTCTTCTCTTCCTTCTCTTTTCCTTTTTAACCTCTATTTCCCTTTTTGAATGAGAAATAAAAGACAGAAAAGAAGCGAGAAAAGAAAAGAAAGAAAAGAGAGAGAAACTCTTTTGCGAAGGTCTCACTTGACCTTAATTTTGAAAGTATTTGAAAATTACTCGCCTTCGTTTTGAAATATTTGCGGAAAAATGGAGAGACAGGGTTCGCTCATCGGTACAAGGTTCGACCGTCCTGGTGCCTTTACCAGGGGTAATCGAACCAAGGATCGAATTTTATGCCTTTGCTTTGCCTAAATGTTATCTAAGAATTTATTCTAAATCTAAAAGAATGCTCAAAGAATCATGCTTGTGTTAAATGTAGAGATGTATACTCTTTTGAGAAGACTAATTCAGAAAATTTTGGGTTTTTTCAAGTGATTCTAAAATAAGTTAGAAAAGATTTAAAGAAATGTTTCAAAAAGATTGAATTTGATTTGGAAATCTTGAAATCCGAGTGCAAACTTTGAAGTTTGTAATAAATCTGAGACCTTGAAAAAAGGTAACTTTGAAATTTTGAAGTTTGAAACCATTTCTGAGATCAGAGATTTGAAATGAATTTGAATTTAATTTGAAGGAAGATTTGAAATAGAATTTAACAATAAGAATGAAATTTGAATTTGAGATTGGGTCTGGGATTTGAAATTGAATTCAGACTTTGAAATGGATTTCTAAATGAATTTGGAAATAGAATTGGAATTTGAACTTTGATTTTGAAATGTAATTGAAAAAATGAATTTAAAAATAGATTTGGAACTTTAAATATGGAATTTGAAAATCAAAGTGGGATTTGAAAAAGATGAAATTGAGTTTAAAGTTTGAAATAAGAATGGGATTTTGAAGATAGAATGGATTTGGGAAATTCAGATAAGATTTGGAAATGGAATTGGTTTTGAAATATGGAATTGAGAATGGGTTTTTGAAAATGGAATTGGTTTGAAAAATCCAAAAATGAATTTTGAGAATAGAATTGGGTTTTGGAAATCTAGATGGAACTTGGAATTGGAATTAAATTTGGAGTTCAAAAATAGACTTAGAATTTGAAATCTAGATTCTAGAATGGAATTGGATTTCAAAATCTGGAATTCATAATAGATTTGGATATGAAATTTGGAATTGGAATTGGGTTTGAAATCTGGAATTTTAAAAGGGAATTGGAAATCCATATGGGTTTTAGAAATGGAGTTGGATTTGAGAAATCCAGGTGAAATTGGGAAATCAAAAGGTAATATAAAAAAAGGAATTGAATTCAAAAATCCACATTGAATCTGAATTGGATTTGAGAAATCCAAATTGATTTTGAAAATTGATTTGAATTTCAAGACTGAAGATGAATTTTGAAAAAAAATGAAAAATAAAGAATTTGAGTGAAAAGAATAAGAATTTAAGATGAAATTTGAAGTATATGAATTTGAATTGAGAAAATAGAGAATAAAGAAGGGGTTGAAAACAATATTTCAAAAATTTTATCTCAAAATTACTTGGATTTTGAAATAACTTGAAAATCTGATGTAATTCTGTCCTAAATGACGAATGAAATTAAAAGAACTTGAAATTGGATTTTTGAAAAGCATATTTCATTCTTTAAATGAATTGAAATAAGATTGAAAATATAATACATTTCTGACTATGGCTATAAAATGCATTATATAATAATCATATTTGAATTCAGATGAAGAATAAAATACATTTTGGTGCCTTTATAGAGTTTGAAATGAAATTAACTCTCAATATATCCTGACTATGGCCATTGATATACATTTTGAGTTAATTTTAAGTTAAACTCTGATAAAGGAGAAAAAATTTAGAAATATGATGATTTTGAAAAGAGACCCAGTGTGGATCCAGTATTATCCCATAAAAGATGAAAATCATAAGTTTTGTTCACACCTTAACTATGGCCATTGATGCAAATTGTCAACTTAGGATTTAATCACCTTTCATTATAATGGTGCACGTGCCATTCGTGTTCTCATTCGTGAATTGTTGAAATAAAGGAGAAAAATGACATGAAA
The DNA here is from genome assembly GCF_984573655.1 of Nuphar pumila. Taxonomy (NCBI): domain Eukaryota; kingdom Viridiplantae; phylum Streptophyta; class Magnoliopsida; order Nymphaeales; family Nymphaeaceae; genus Nuphar; species Nuphar pumila. Next base: position 133,991,679 of record NC_143251.1, read on the forward strand.
ACAAGCAATCCTAGAAAATATGCATGCTCATTCATTCTATTCTAGTGCAGGAAAATAAAGTTTCTCATTGATATCCAGCTATTACAACCTTGGTCTTTGAATGGAAATAAAAATCCCTAAGCTAAGAAGGAAAAACAAACTTTCTACATGATTCCTGCAAAACCGATTCAGCAAAATATAAGTATAAAGAGATTGAAAAATGTCATGTTACAAAGGTAAACATATCTATAATATCCTAGGCTATTAAAAAGATGAAAACTAAAATGTGCATGAATATCCATGCAAGAGAGTGATATGAAATGCCTTGAGCGAAATGTGAACCCATATATACCTATTTAAGGTGTTTATGCTTTATACAAGTGAAGGTGCTCATGTAAACATAATGCAGGGAAAGTGAAACTGAAAGTAATAGATACAGGGAGATGGTGGTGCTGAGTGGCAGGGAAGTTGCAGTAAATGTGATATAGATAGTATGGAGAGTGTGTGAGGAAATGTACTGAATATGAACTGTAAAATGGAATGAACAAGCTATGTGGTTAGTTTTAACGTTAGTGTTTATAAACCGAGATTTGACTCAACAGCAGGGGCTTATTTCCACTGCCAGTCGGACATATTCGGGTGGCAGGGGCCAAAGGCCCCTGCTAGCCTCCCAAAAGATGAGACAAGGGCCTTTGGTCCCTGTCGGCTTTCTAAAAGAACGAAGCAGGGGCCAAGGGCCCCTGCCGAGTCCTAAAGAAACATAAGGCAAGGGCGAATGTGACCAAAGGCCCTTGCCGGCAGTTCTACCTCGAATGGAAGGGGGCTTCCCACCCCCTTCTGTTGGCCTGTCGGAAGGCAAAATGAGAGAGAGAGGGGGTCGCAGGGGCCAAATGCCCACCTGCGGCCCTCGGAAGATGAGGCAGGGGCCAAATAGCCCCTGCCAAGTTTTGCTCGATAGAAAATGGGACAGGGGCCAGAGGCCCCTGTCGGTTTAGAGAGGGGCAGGGACCATCGGCCCCTGTTGGGTTTCCAAAAAAAAAGGAGGCAGGAGCCAAAGGCTCCTGCTTCACTTTTAGAGGAAGGGCAGGGGCCATCGGCCCCTACCAGAAAGAGAAGGGCAGGGGCCGATGGCTCCTGCCGGAACAGTAAAAAGGGCAGGGGCCGATGGCCCCTGCCGGAAAAAAAAATGAGCAGAGAGAGAGAGAGAGTGCAGGGGCCAAAGGCCCCCTGCGACTTTCAAAGAGGAGGCAGGGGCCAATGGCCCCTGTCGTTCATGGAGAAAAAGGGCAGGGGCCATCGACCCCTGCTAGACTTTGAAAAGAAGAGGGGCAGGGGCTGATGGCCTCTGCCAGAAGGTAAACAGAGAGAGAAAGAGTCGCAGGGGCCTTTGGCCCCTGCCTGCCATTATCGGGAGAGGAGACAGCGAGAGGGAGGGCACTCACCTGAGGCTGCCAAAGAGCAGGGAGGTCGCCGAGCGGTGGTTGCCGTGAAGGCAGCTCGCCGGAGAGGGAGACGTCGTCGGCGGGGCTCGCTGGGGAGGAGGGTGAGGGAACGAGGGAGAGATGGAGTCGGGGAGGGAGAGCGGAGACAGAAAGGGAGATACGAGAGAATCGGGGGAGAGGCTCGTAAGCCCTCCCCTCTCCCCTCTCGCCCTTTTAAAAGGAAAGGCGCACACAGGGCCCGCCCCCTGTGTCGCCGGCAATCCCCCCCCCCCCCCCCTTCGTGGGCTACCAGCCCCTCCGAAAGCCTTTTCGAGGGGCTGGGCACGGGTTGGATGCGGGTCGGGTCTAGACCCGACCCGGGTCCGATGATTTTTTTTTACTGGGTTTTACATTGATGATGACAGGCCAATCGCTCTGCGAAAGGGGACACGACAGTGTACATTATACCCTATATCTAATTTTGTGTCTGATGCTAGACTCAGAAATCAGATGAAAGTTTTTATTTCAGCCTTAACTGCTGAAACTATTCCTATGAATCATTAAAAGGCAGTTCTCGAGAGCCGATGGAAGCAGGCTATGCAAGATGAAATTGATGCTTTACTGTCTCAATAGACATGGAACCTCGTTGACTCTCTAGAGGATGTGGACATTGTTGGATATAAATGGGTATATACCATCAAGTACAACTCAGATGGCTCAATTGAAAGGTATAAGGCCAGGTTAGTGGCAAAAGGCTATACTCAGACATATGGTGTTGATTTCTTCAAGACATTTTCTCCTGTAGCACGAATAAGCACCATTCATCTTGTTCTATCTGTAGATGTTCACCGTGGATGGCGTTTGTGTCAGCTAGATGTGAAAAATGCATTTTTATATGGAGATTTGTCTAAGACAGTCTACATGCAGCAACCTCTTGCGTTCGTGGTTGAGGGGGAGTGTCAGAAGGTGTGTAGATTAAGAAAGGCGATATATGGTCTAAAGCAGAGTCCTCGGGCATGGTTTCAAAAGTTGTTTGAGGTGATGTTAAAGTTTGGTTTTAATAGATCAGCGTCAGATCACACATTATTCATTAAGAAAACTAACTCAGGTATAGTTGTTATGGTGGTATATGTGGATGACATCATTCTCACAGGAGATAACATGAACGATATTACAGCTACAAAGGCTTATCTTCAAAAACATTTTGTCACAAAAGACCTTGGTTCCCTTAGATATTTTCTGGGAATAGAAGTAGCCAGAGGCAGTGATGGTGTGGTTTTGTCACAACGGAAGTATGTTCTTGATTTACTAAAAGAGACAGGAATGTTGGGAGCTAAACCTGCAAATATTCCCATGGACAACAAAGTTCATTTGTTTGATGAGGGGTCAAAACCTGTTGATAGCAAATGCTATCGTTCATTGGTAGGAAAGTTACTACATGTGACAGTGACTAGACCTGATATTGCTCTGGCTGTAAGTAAGGTTAGCCAATTCATGGATAAACCGACTGAGGTACACTGAAATGCTATAATGATGATACGTAGGTACTTAAAATCCTCTCCTGGAAAGGGGTTGTTATTCAAGAAAAGGGACACTCTGGAGGTAGTTGCTTATTTTGATGCTGATTATGTTGGGTCTGTAGAGGATAGAAAATCTACGTCAGGATTCTGCGTATTTGTGGGAGGTAACTTAATATATTGGAGAAGCAAAAAGCAAACTGTTGTTGACAGGTCAGGTGCGAAATCAGAATATAGAGCTATGGCCCAAACCGCAACTGAATTAATGTGGGTTCGAACAGTACTGACTGATCTTCAAGTGAAGGTTTTATCTCCTATGGTAATGATGTGTGATAACAAGGCAGCTACATATATATCTAATAATCCGGTATTTCACTAGAGGACAAAACATATAGAAGTTGACTGTCACTACATACGAGATATGGTTTAGGGTGGACATATCTTTACTAAGCATGTAATCTCTGAGGATCAAGTTGCAGATATTTTTACAAAGCTTCTTGCCAGACCCAGTTTCTCAAAATGTTGCAGCAAGCTGAGCATGATTGATATCCATGCTCCAGCTTGAGGGGGAGTATTGAGATAAGTCGACTAATTAAGGTTTTATCCATGATTAAGGGTGTTTCTAATATTTCAGAAATATTAAGGGACCTAAATATAATTTTTCTGTTTTGGTTAATCTCTATTTAAACAAGAGATTAGCCCTAAATAATATTATCGACTTCTCCTCTCTCTCTCTCTCTCTCGGTAATCAACACCCGGCTTGCAACCGATGAGCAGTTGCAACACTTGTGTTCATAGTTTGAGCCGGTTTTAACTATGTTGTTGTGAGTGGTTCATATGTCTGGACAACACCGTTGATTCTGAGTTGTCTACATGGGTTGCTACGCTCGAAAAGGCTATTGTCCGGAATAGCCGATTAAAGTAGATTATGAGTTTGCCAATAATGATATAGATACGAAAAAGAGGTAAAATTCATAAACAACATGTGTACATAATTATCAAACTAAACTAAAAATAGGAGCTTAGAGCTCACTATAGTTGTAACGGTCGTGTCTATTTGTAAACGAAATCTTACCAGGTTATAAACTCACCTCCTCTTTTGGTTGCAACTATAGGTTCAAGAATTGTTGTCAACTGCAAGACTTAGTAGTGGACTTTGACTCTGTCATCATATTTGAATCTAGGACTTATTCATCAAATTACCAATATGATCGAAATCGAGTTTTGATCTGGATTCATAACTAATTCATCCAGATCCAGACTAAATCCAGATCCAGTTTTGTATGAATTTGGTTCAACCTGGATTAGTCCAAGTCAACTGGATCAAACTAGATTGAGATCCAGGCCCTGTCTGGTCCAGTTCAATCCCGACCAAATCTAAAAAACTGAGACTGAGACAATTTTTTTTCACTTGGCCAGATTCGGTCTGGACTGATCCCAAATTGAGTCGATCTTTGTCAAACCCGACCCGTTTGGGTTCACACTCAGTCCAGTTTGGTCAAACCGACTTGGTCTTGTGTTTTTTTTTGTTTTTTTGGGTCATGACTTTGTCTGGGCTGCCCAAAGACCAAGTCGGTCTTCCAACTTAAGAGGGCAGTGGTGAAGGCAGAAGGGGCACGACCCTTCACTCTTTCAACAGAGGTTGTCGGCTCTTCTCTCTCTATGCAACCCATGGCTGCCGGCCTCCTCTCAATTGAGCATGCTGGTAGCCATGGCTGCCGACCTCTCACTTAAAACAGAAAAGGGAGAGGGTTTACCACTTTTGGCAGCGATGCTCTGGCGGTAGCAGTTCTCCTTCACGTGACCGCTATTTATAACACCCTCACGGTGGGTGAGGAAAAGCCTCACCCCCCATTAATAGGGGTTGAGGTTTATCCCAGAGTTACCGAAAATGCCTAGGTAAGTAGGGAAATGCGCTTCGGAAGCACAGAACGTCGCACTTCCGAAACGAGTGGGGAAGCGCGCTTCCCTTTAATGGGAAGCACACTTTCCCCTCGCTTCCCCCATTTTTTCAAAATTTTTTGTATTTTATTTTATTTTAAATTTTTTTTTCGCTTCCTAGGTCGCTTCCGGTTTGCTTCCGGTTCGCTTCCTAGGTCGCTTCCCGATTCGCTCCTAAGTGGTCCCATGCTTCCCACTTCCTAAAATTTTGAAAGTACCTCGCTTCCCGCTCCCGCTTCTCGTATCGCTTCCCGCTCCCACTTCCTCAATTGGCAACCATGGTTTATCCTCATTCCCTACCATCGAGAGGGAAAAGCAGTTCCTCAATTTGGGGAACCATTTTCTCCACCCTCACCTCTTTTCTTTTTTTTACTTATCTTAGGAAAGTAACTTTGTTTCTTCTGACAGCATCCAGTCTCACTGGATACAGTTTTTTCTCCTTTTAAATTTGTTTTTGTTGTTTTTATGTCATGTGCATACATTTTGCTTGTGGTACTTAACGTCTAACTTTACAAACAGAAAAACTAATCTCGGACTCCTTTTTTTGAGCCAAATCTGCAAACCTATGAACCATCAGAAGTAGTTTCCTGGGGATTTATTTTTCTGATAGTACTCTACTGCTTATTAAATTCAGCCTAAATGCACCCTTTTATCAGAGTGAGATAATTATATCTTGCTGAAAAACCTAAGGCAGTATAGACTTCTTGCCTTGCATCTTTGTGCATATTAGAGATGGAAAATTATACATTTTGTACAAAAGTCTTTAGAGTAGACCCACTGGTGCACTTTAGATGGGTCAGTTTCTGTGGACATTGCGCCCAGTAGAGTAAGATTGATTCACTGCCTCTTATGCAGCAATCACTGAACAAATGCTGTAGAACTTGAGTATGGCCCTATGAGAAAGCACATAAACCTTTGCAAGACTTATTGCAGGACTTTAGGCTGATTTTAGTAAGTGGGGTCTTTGTGAGATGTTGCTGGTTCCTGATAGCTTGGAGGGCGATTTAGCTTGAAAGGAATAAACGGACCTTCAATGGTGGTTTCAAGCATAGGGGTGACATTCTTGAAACAATTCAATGAGAACTCAAGCAAAGGTGTAAACTAAAATGGCCTGAGTCTGATCTGGATTGGATTGGTTTTTCGAGGATCGGACAACACTTTGTACGAGGGGAGTTTTTAATTTTAATTTCTGTTCTTAATTTCTTTCTTCATGATTGGCTTTAGGGAGACACCTCATCCCCTATATATGGGGTGTATCTGATGATCTTTTTTGGTATTGGAAATGATGACATTTGTATTTCATATAGTGGTAGTGTAATTTCTTTCTCTGAACAAAATGGATCAAATGAATCATTTTTTGCAGTTTGGTTACCTTATTGACAGCATTGGGAATAATGCTATAGGTGGAGGGCATTTTACGTATATGGTTTGCACCAATTGCAATTGTGATGAGTAAAGGCAGAATGGAGAAAAACAGAGCAATCCTTGTGCTTATAAAGGTAGGAGGTTGAGCAGCTGGTGATAAAGCATCCAAGGAGCAAATAAGTATTCTATCATCAGTGATACCAATTTATGCGGGCTAGGTGCCACAAGTTAGTACTTGGTAGGTCTTCCAAGGAGCCAGTTTTCAAACCTTCATAATTGGTGTTCAATTGATCCCTTTTCAGCATGTACATGCCAGAGGACTGTATTCAAAGTTCTGAGCTGCAATTGATGCCATTTGAATATGATTATATTTTTTCTTGATTGAATGGAGTATCCTAAATTACAATCATACCACAGCAATATCCTTGTAATGGTTATCTATGTCTGCCTTGATAGATGATAAGGCAGCCTTAGGGACCCACCCCGCCTCGCCCCGTTTGGACCGGGGATGAAGGGCATGAAATGGGGATGGAGGCGGGGATGGACTTACACTTTCCCCCGTTCCGTCCCCGTCTCAATCCCCACCCCGTCCCATCCCCAATCCTTTAAGGAATGACTATAGACCGAGGGGAAACGGGGCCCTGCCCCGCCTCACCCCCATTTGAACCGGGGATGGAGGACATGAAACGGGGATGGAGGCGGGGGTGGAGGTTAAAATCCATCCCCGTGCGGGGATGAAGGTTCTGATTTTGAAACGGGGCAGGGGTGGAGACCTTGTCCCCCGCCCCCGCCTCGGTCCACTGCCATCCCTAGGCAGCCTAGTGTCCTGGTATCATGCTGCTCCAATTCTTCAGGTACAATATATATAAAAGTTGCACTATAGCTGTTCCCTTGCGACTTACAGTGTACAGTTGCGCTAGAGTCTGTTTTGCTTTTGTTGAGTCTGATGTAAGCTGCTCGGTTCAGGTGAATTAATACCCCGAAGGGACAGCCCGTATACTTGAACTGTAATAGCCTGCGGGCAAAATTATGAATGAATTAAATGCGTTGAGCTTTCTTTTGTTCACCCTCGTTGTGATTGCTTCTTGTGATTGCAACTTCTCTCCCTCTATTCTCTCTTGCTCTCTTGCACTCTGATCATAAGCTTCCGCGACCGGCAAGCGAGCTGACGAGTAGGCTTGCGGCGGTAAGGAAGGACCGTCGCGCCGCGCTGGCCCATTGAAGGAAATAGGCCCGTGACAAGTGGTACCAGAGCCCGTTCTCGTGCTGGGGAAGGGACTCCGGAGTCGGTGTCGACAGACACGCCGACAGGCTGCGATTTGTGAGCAAGACATCGTGGCGCCTTATCAACACTTGCGCAACACCAGAGGCAAGGCAGTTGCCGAAGCTGAGGAGATGGGTTCACCTCGGGGCCAAGAAGAGTTGGCTGCAACTGTTAACAAGTTGGTGGAAGATGTGACTTCGCATGATGAAGCGATTTCACGCGCATGTGAATCATTCAATGGATTGAATGATGTGGTGGCGAGCCTGCAAGAGCAGGTAAACTTACTAATGGGGCAGGTCACTTCATTGACGACTACAGTGACCGATCTTGAGTTGAGGAACCGTACGTTGCAGCGGACGGTGACCCTGAATGGCGGAAATGGTGAGAGACCATCAAGGATTGATGTACCTAGACCCGCAAAATTCAATGGTTCTCGCGACAGCAAGGCCATTGAGAACTTCTTGTTCCAAGTAGAAGACTACTTGGATATCCAAAATGTGACCCTTGAAGATCTGAGGATCAAGGCTGCAGCGGCCTTACTTGATGGTGATGCTATCGCTTGGTGGAGGCGGAAGCGCAATGACATGGAGAGGGGTCAATGTGTGATAGACACCTTCGACGACTTCAAAGTAGAGTTGCGCAACTATTTTATGCCAAGAAATGCGCAGAGACAGGCTTACCGAATGGTTCGTGAACTCAAACATACTGGTTCGTTGCAGGACTATGTCCGAACGTTCCAGAAGCTTATGCTGGAGATACCTAACATGCCAGAAGACGACATGCTCAACTGGTTCATTGTGGGACTTCAACCATGGGCACAGTCCGAAGTGGAAAGGAGCAACCCCCGTATTTTGGAAGATGCATACGTGGCGGCTGAGCGCTTAGTTGATACTCAGCGCAAACCTTTCACCCCATCAACCAAAGTTGGGAAGAAGCCTGACCACGGAGACAAGAAGGATGAGCAGCGCAACGATAAAGGTGAGGCGTCGACACGCTATCAATCCGAAAAGAAACAGAACTACACAAAGCATAACAACAGCAACAAGGGTGCGGTTGTGACATGTTGGTTCTGTGGTGATAGACATATCGCCCGACAATGCCCAAAGCGCCTTGTAAAGGACGACGGGCAAGCCAATGCTGCACAGGAAGAATGCAGCGATACTGAAGGCAGTGACACTGAGACCATGCAACCGAGGATGGGCGCCATGCGATCGATTAACGCAGCTAGAAGTTGCGCAGCTAAGAACATGCAGGTCAGTAAGGAACTTATGTACGTAGAGGTCATTATGAATGGAAAGTCTACTTCGGCAATGGTAGACTCCGGGGCCACACACAACTTTGTCTCGCGGGAAGAGGCAGAGCGGTTGGGCTTGAAAACAAGGCCAAAGCAGAGGACTATCAAAACAGTAAACTCTGAGACCAAGCCCATTCTTGGTGAAGCAAGAGATGTGGCTACTCAAGTGGGGAGTTGGGTCGGCAAAGCCAACTTCTCTGTGGTGCCCCTGGACGATTTCAAGGTGATTCTGGGTATGGAGTTTCTGCGAAGCCAGAATGTGATGCTGCTGCCAAAGTTTAACACATTGACGATCATGGGATCGGACCTGTCCCACACAGTGCAGTGCCTTACGCAGAAAGGCAAGTCTTCAGTGTTATCAGCAATGCAACTGAAGAAGGGTGTCAAGCATGGGGAGCAGACATTCTTAGTTGCAGTGCGTGCAGATGAAGGGAAGGTAGAAGCAGCAGTGCCGCCGACCCTAGCCCCTCTATTGGAGGAGTTTCGGGGGGTGATGCCTCTGGAATTGCCAAAGCGTCTTCCGCCAAGACGCGAGGTCGACCACAAGATTGAGTTGACCCCGGGAGCAAAGCCTCCCGCAATGGTTCCATACCGTATGGGGCCAGCAGAGTTGAAGGAGCTGCGCAGGCAGCTAGACGAGATGTTGGACGCAGGCATTGTTCGTCCATCAAAAGCCCCATTTGGTGCCCCGGTCCTTTTTCAGATGAAACATGATGGCTCTAAACGGTTATGTGTGGATTACCGGGCCTTGAACAAGGTCACGGTGAAGAACAAGTACCCATTGCCATTGATAGCAGACTTGTTCGATCAGCTAGGCAGTGCCCGTATCTTTTCCAAGCTAGATCTGCGATCGGGTTACTGGCAGGTGAGGATTGCCGAAGGTGATGAGCCGAAAACAACTTGTGTCACCCGCTATGGTGCTTACGAATTTCTAGTAATGCCATTCGGGTTGACAAATGCTCCAGCCACGTTCACGACTTTAATGAACCAGATTTTCTACCCTTACTTAGACAAGTTTGTGGTAGTCTATCTGGATGATATCGTGATCTACAGCAGTAACATGGAGGAACATGTCGGGCACTTGCGAACAGTGTTTCAGGTGCTGAAGGAGAATGACCTCTGTGTTAAACGAGAGAAGTGTCTCTTCGGGCAGGAGGAGATCAGCTTCCTTGGCCACGTTGTGGGGCGTGGTGTGCTGCGTATGGATGGGCAGAAGATAAGGGCCATCCAGGAATGAGTTCCGCCAAGCAAAGTGCCAGAATTGCGGTCATTCCTCGGCTTGGCAAATTATTATCGGCGTTTCATCGAAGGTTATTCCCTCATTGCTGCGCCCCTCACAGATTTGTTGAAGAAGAATCGGGTATGGCTCTGGACAGGAGCGTGCCAAGATGCCTTCGAGGGCTTGAAGAAAGCCTTAGTGAGAGAGCCAGTGCTGCGACTGCCTGATCATTCGAGACCCTTCGAAGTCCACACTGATGCCTCAGACTTTGCCATTGGCGGGGTTATTATGCAAGACGGGCATCCGATCGCATATGAGAGTCGTAAGCTGAAGGATGCAGAGAGGCGGTACATAGTGCACGAACGTGAGATGACCGCCATTGTGTATTGCCTCAGGACCTGGCGGCACTACCTTTTGGGTGCCGAGTTCATCGTCAAGACGGACAATGTGGCCACGAGCTATTTTCAGACGCAAAAGAAGTTGACGCCCAAGCAAGCTCGATGGCAGATGTTTTTGGCTGAGTTCGACTTTGCCTTAGAGTACAAGGTTGGAAAAACCAATGTTGTGGCGGATGCTTTGAGCCGTAGGGCTGAATTAGCTGCTGCGCGCGCAGAGCCTTCTGAAGTGCATTTGGAGGGTGCATTGCTGATTCGCATCCGTGAGGGTACACAGCAGGATCCGACCGCACAACATCTTGTTTCTCTGGCGCAGGCAGGGAAGACTCGACGATTTTGGCTACAGGATGGCATCCTGGTAACAAAAGGGGGACGCATCTTTGTACCACGGTGGGGAAGCCTTCGCCGAGAGCTACTCAAGGAGTGCCATGATACACTATGGGCCGGCCATCCTGGTCAGGAGCGGACCTTAGCACTCCTTGAGCGCGGCTACTATTGGCCGCAGATGAGAGACGATGTTGAGGGGTATGTGCGGACATGCCTCATCTGCCAGCAAGATAAGGGGACAAATCAGAAGGCTGCCGGTCTCCTTGAGCCTCTACCAATTCCAGAACGTCCTTGGGAAAGCATCTCTATGGACTTCATCGTTAGTCTGCCAAAGGTAGAGGGCCTCAGTTCCATTTTAGTCGTGGTGGATCGTTTCTCAAAGTATGCCACCTTCATCTCAGCTTCCAAGGAGTGCCCTGCAGAGAAGACTACAGAGTTGTTCGTAAAGCATGTGGTGAAGCACTGGGGCATACCAAAGAGCATTGTGAGCGATCGCGATGCTCGCTTCACGGGCAAGTTCTGGCGTGAAGTATTTCGGTTACTTGGCTCTGATTTGCTGTTTTCAACAAGCTTCCATCCGCAGACAGATGGGCAGACAGAGCGCATCAACGGGATACTGGAGCAGTACCTTAGGCACTTTGTTAGTGCCAATCAGAAAAATTGGGTGAAGCTCCTTGATGTGGCACAGTTTTGTTATAATCTGCAGAAGAGCGAATCTTCAGGCCACAGCCCGTTTGAGATAGCCACGGGGCAGCAGCCATTGACCCCGCACACTCTTGCCGCACAAGAAAAAGGAAGGCCATCCTTCGCATATCAGTTTGTTCGCGACTGGCACGAGCAGAATGAGTTGGCGAAGGCATTCTTACACAAAGCGGCGAAGAGAATGAAGAAGTGGGCGGACAAACACCGTCGGCTCGCAGGGTTCCAAGTTGGGGACCAAGTGTTGGTGAAGTTATATCCTAGTCGCACAGGCATCTTCCGCGGGCGGCACCGCGGACTACTCAGAAAGTATGAGGGACCCTTCACCATCACAAAGAAGGTGGGCAAGCTGGCATATAAGCTGGAGTTGCCCCCAGACTTCAAGGTGCACCCGGTGTTCCACGTGTGCAACCTCAAGCAGTTCCATCCAGATGATGGAGACCCGGAACGCAATGTGCCGCAACGCGCTCCCATCATGCAGAGGGCCCCGGCAGCACAACGGGCCGAGAAGCACCTCAGTCAGATCCTTCGCCACAAGGTCAACTACTTGGGACAAGCGAAGAAATACTTGGTGCAGTGAAAGGAAACAGCGAAACCAACGTGGGAGCCTGCATTTCGAATGAACAGCCGCTACCCGGCCGAAGTCAGGGCTTACCACGAAACAGATGGCGCCGAGGACGGCGCATGATTTGAAGGGGGGAGCATGTTCCCTTGCAACTTACAGTGTACAGTTGCGCTAGAGTCTGTTTTGCTTTTGTTGAGTCTGATGTAAGCTGCCCGGTTCAGGTGAATTAATACCCCGAAGGGGCAGCCCGTATACTTGAACTGTAATAGCCTGCGGGCAAAATTGTGAATGAATTAAATGCGTTGAGCTTTCTTTTGTTCACCCTCGTTGTGATTGCTTCTTGTGATTGCAACTTCTCTCCCTCTATTCTCTCTTGCTCTCTTGCACTCTGATCATAAGCTTCCGCGACCGGCAAGCGAGCTGACGAGTAGGCTTGCGGCGGTAAGGAAGGACCGTCGCGCCGCGCTGGCCCATTGAAGGAAATAGGCCCGTGACAATAGCTATCAGCTATAACAGACAAAATTCTGGATTTTAAGCTGCTTATGATGCTGTTCATGTTTCAGTTATATTGGTCTGTTAAGGTATATTGATAGATGCCTCTGCCTTTGTTCTATAAAGGTGTATGTTAAATATGGCAGATGGTTTCTTGTCATCTTCACTGTTCAATCGGTAGTACTAATAAATGTTTAGGCTGTTCAAACATTGTCAATTGAGAAGCATGTTTGAAGTTATTGTTTTTCAGTTATGATAAACTAATGAACTTCTCTCAGGTTTATGGACTGTCCTGGCTTGTTATTGCTGTAGTTATGCTTATCTTAAAGGTTAGTTTTGAATTCTTCTGGTATACCTCTTCAAGTTTGATTAATATCCAATAGCATGTTTCATTGTGCCCATTTTGTTGTAGGTTTCCATTTCCCTATATATATATATATATATATATATAACCTGAAGCAATAAAACATGACATTCACATGAAAAATCTTAAACAACAATTCTAGATCGCTATAATTAAAATATTAAATAATAAAACTTTGGTTAAAATTGAAGTGTAATGTAATAGATGACAAATTTTAAGTGTCTTTGGGGATCCGTGTGTCATGTCATGTTGACATGGGATTACACATGCTAAGTGTCTGTGTGTGACAGCGTGATTGGTACTTAGCCTCTGGTAATTTGTGCTCTCATTAGGCACTGGGTTGAAGAACATATCTTTCACTCTATCTAATCCTGTGGATGTGTGACTCATAGTTTGTTTACTAGGAAAAATACCTTGGAGTTTTTTCAAAATGAAATCATGAATTTTAAGTTTTACATTGTGACTTTTGATTTTTTGTGCCTTTGAAAATCTCTCTCTCTCTCTCTGCCTGCGTGTGTTTGTGTGTGTTAAACCAGCATCAATAAATCGGTTGCCATGTATTAAAAGAAAACATTGTACTGCAGCTGGTGTCCATAGGAAGAAGGAAGTTCCGTGCAGATTTCCAATTGATGTGTAGACTGCTCAAACTCTTGTTATTTGTTGGATCTATAGGTGCATTAGCTGTCCTCTTCACACTACTCAACTTTATAATTGGTGACATCTTTGCCAGTCTCTTGGCCTTCATGTCAGGATGGGCACTATTACAGGTATCTCTTTTCTCCTATCTATAGAAAAAAATTAGTGTTTGTGTGATAGGCATGATATTCTGTGATTTGTTTCCTTCTTTTGCCTAAAACTCATCAATCTTGTGAACTTGCCAATGATGAAATATAAAAAACTAGTGGTTAAGTTGATGTACAGGTGACAACCCTTTTTCTCCCTCCAACTCAACCAAGTCAATGGTTTGTCTGCTAGCTAGCCAGTGGTGAAGTTCATTTTTGGCATCATCTCATCTGTAATTCTTCTGTCTGGAGCTTAACAGGCGTTAGTTCAAAGTCATGCTTTTATTGGATTTGTGGATGTCATCAGGACATGATTGATGAATTGTGCCAAATCTTGACATTTTAACTATATAAGTGTTATGCATTATAACCCTTGTTGATCTGTCACTTTTTTGTAAAATATTGCTACAGATTGCACAAGCATGCAGGCCCCTGATGAAAATTCACTTGCAAAGGGAGGTGGAGGATCCCTGGCCCCACTCAAGGAATGGGGAGCTAGAGTTTCTCCCATTCTCTTTTACAGTGGTGCACAATGCTAGGAAGAATCTATAGTTTTACCAGCACTGGAGCGAGGTGTAAACCTATTTTGTTAGGAAAACTTTTTTTTTTACTGCAATTTAGTCTCATGTAGTGCCCTTTCATATAATATTCTTAACAAGAACTTATCAAAATGGCATATGCCATGTAGGGTTGTTAACGGGCGTGGTTTACCCGAACCAAACCCTATAGGGTCTGGGTATGGTGATAAATAAGAAGACCCGATTAAGACCCGGGTCTGGACCCAAAGGTCCAATTAATACATGGTCCCATGTATAGTTTGTGAAATTTTTATACCGGACCCGGACCCAACCCGAGTTCCAATTAAGACCAGCAATTTTTCATTTTAAAAATGATAAAAAATATGGTTTTACCGGGATAGTTCAGGTTTGGTTCATGCAGTTCTTATCGGGTCCAGGTATGGTTTTTCTTATAGTGAACCCGATTAGACATGAGTCTGGACCCGATACCATACCCAAAAATCTGGTCCAAGTCTGGTTCCACTTGGATCCGATCGGACCGGTTGACACACCTAATGCCATGTCCTTTGGGTCATAGATCACCACCTCACCTATTTGTTTCCCTAAGTTATGCTCATGGGGCGTAGACCCCTTGTATAGTTAACGGCTTTGTGGTATTTTTTTTCCCTATGAAGTTGAAACCCTTTCAAGGAATTTGCTGAATCTTAGAAAGTCTTGCATTCTAACACTTGGGATCGCTCCAAGTTCTTATTTCACTGTCAAATAAGTTAGAATGCTAAGGTCCTCGTTTAAATGAGTCGATAACTAGGGTTTCCAAATAGGTCTTAAACCTTTTTGCTAACTTTAGAGCTGCCAATGGGACAGGTATCCAAACCATGACGGTGTATCCAAACCTGCTCAAATAACTAATTTATCAGGTCAAGAAAATGAAATCTCAAACCCGGTTTCATATAATTTAAGGGAATTTATTTTTGCTAAAAATACATATAAAATATTCATGTCAGCTCAGATATCCGACAAAAATCATATCCCAAACCTGGCCTGCATATTATTTGGGTTGGATTCTAGTCTATCCACATAAAATTAGCATTGACCTTTTCTGAGTATTCAGCTTCCTGCCGGATTTGATTTTGAATATAAACCCATATGAATGACTGCCTCAGCTAATGTATATCTCGGCAAGGCATTTACTATTCACTCAAATGTTGGGTGGGCATAGGGCCGGCAGCCCAGCCCACCACGAGCTGACATGATCCACATATAAATATATAAGCTATTATATATAACATATATTTTATATAGGTCCGTGTAATGTCCCTAAAAAATCTTACCTTTTTAAAACTTTCTCAAACCCAAAAATTTGAGAAAAAATTAAATTTTTTTATTCGTTATAAAGTTTCGTATGATTCTCGAAAGTAATATATCAACAAGTTCATCTATAGTTATATTTCAATCGTTTCAAATACTAGATGACCCACTTGAGTGCAAGTGCAAATGTATATTAGCTTTCCAATATCAGTTTCAGTACAAAATTATTCATAAACTCAACTCGATTGAGATTATTAATTCAAAGATTTAAGATAATTGATGACTTACGTAAATATTTAAAATTTTACAAATCATAAGCATAACCATTACATAAGTGAAAAGACGGAATTCAGAAATATTCTCATTTCAAAATATTATAATTCTCTAAACGTAAAGATCCAAACATAAAAAAGTTAAATTGCTAAAAGTTTATAACCATAAAAAATTATCTAGGTTCTTCAGAAATTGTAATAGGTAAGAGTGAAGCCTTCAAAAGTGCAGCAACCCGTACTTTGCTTCAATTCTCTACGAGGTTATCTGTAATATTGTAGGGCATCAACCACTTGCCCATAGAAAACCCAAAACTAAATTTGAAGAATATATATCAAGTTTGTAATGGTACAATCAAAGTGAGATTCCTATCATTTAAAAAAATGAGGGTCAAAGGAATCTACATCAAAATATACATATAACACTCAATCATATTTTATCATTATTCATTCCATAGCATTCATAATTGAGTAAGTTGTATGCATAAAACTCAAACTCATATTCATTTTCATTCATGGCATTAAACATTACATTCATTTATATCCATGACAAGTGTTCACATAAATGAATGCAAATACACAATCAAAAGCATGTTTCAAAGTGAGATAAAATATAACAGTTCATAAAAATATAAACCTTCACTTTCCTTATCCTAAAAAAGATCATACTCATGTCTAACTCATGATTATGATATGCATTATCTAAATTATTAATTTTTATGTTTATTTTCAAAACATTATGCACCTTTGCATTCATATATATATGGAACATGCTTTGATTCGACTTTTACTGTGTGTCTCATACATGCAAGCACCTCATGTACAATAAACAAGATCGTGGCTTATATCAAGAAGTCAATTACATGACCATAAATATGCCTTTTGTATTCACATGCAAAATTCATATGCAATGATATATGCAAACTTTAGTAGTTTGTACATGTTCATATCTATATGTTTATGCACATGATATTAGTAATTCTAAAAAAATCCAATTCATTGTTTGTCTTGTTTATTTACACCCATCTGACACAAAAGAGGGTATAGACATCTAGAAATAATTAAATGACTATTTATTATTTTATGTATTTTATTTGTCTTTTCATGACTTAACTGATTCTTTTTCGAGCAATTTAACCCTGTAATGCAGCAATTGAGAAAACAAACCCAAAGTCTCAGGTCTTGGCCTACGCTAAACCAAATTCGTCAATGAAAAATCGAGCATACATCCCTAACTTTGCATTGCGGTAGTACTACCACCTATGACTTATTGGTAGACCTGTCCTCTAACCTCTATGGGATGAGAATAAGAGGCACCTTAAGCCCTAAAAAACTCAATATGTCTCACGAGGCTTGTACTGTCCTTTTCTCTCTCGAGAGGACAAATGATCATGACAGACCTAGCCATCTCAGAGAGTCCGACTTCACTGGTGCCTCAAATGGACCCATGGTTCAGGGTTATCTTTATTATTAAGTCATAGGTCACAGTCAAGTATCATTATCTCACATAATGACCCTCTCATGCCCTCATGCATGATATCAATAATCCATGCCCTCGCACATGACTAAAATAGTCTATGCCATATGCATGACTTAATCTAATGTGTCCTCATGCATGTACATGACATAATCATATTTACTTTCATGGATGTTCCTATTATATTAGGATTTATTCTACACATGCTCTCATACATGATCTATTTCTAATATGTTTTTATGTATGATTCAATTACAACGCACCTTATACATGATTCTTTCACATGTGTTTTATACATGAAACATGTCACAATTGATTCAATTTTTTCATGCATAATACATATTATATCATAATTAGTACACAAATATGATACATGTTAGAATATATTCATGTTCCCAATATAATTTATTTATTTCAAGGCATACGTTCAAAATTTATATTTTATATACATGGCATGCTTTACCAAATTATTATATCATACAAGCATTCACGATTGATATGTCAATTATAATCAATCATGCAACACTCATTTCACACAATGCACACTCAAACATGTACCTATAACAAACACACTCCATATTTCGTTATCTAAAATCATGACGAGCATGATCTCTGAACTAAAAAAAAAATTACTTCTATTCCTATACATTCAAATCATGCTTAGCATGACCTCCGAACTACAGTCATAACATTCTCAGATATTTATAACTAAGTGACATGTGTGAGTAGGAAGGTGTTGCATACAATAAAAATAAATTCATTGTGCGATGCATTTGCATCAAATACCAAACCTTACAACTCCGTGCAAACTTAATTGCATTTGACATCATGATGGGCCAATAGTAGCTGATTCTTCGTAATTGATTACCCAATTTTGGACTAGGTTGATGAGCACTACAAGATCCTTGATGTACTTTATGTAACACTATAGTAGCTTCTCTTCTTGTGAGATATCTCAAAAGAATTCCATCATAAGATCTTCGATAGAGGGTGTCATAACACTACGAACTGGGGGGCCATCCTTCTGATTCATATACATTTTTCTCGCTCTTGAGGTAATTGCCCATTTTGTAGGTAGTAAATAGGTTGTTGCCAATCCTCTTCAATGAATTGTACTATTACCATATTAACTGTGGCTACCTCATCCTCATCAGCAATTGAGGAATAACTACTTTGTGAACTTTGAATTTCTAAAAAATCAGAATATTGTACATTATCTTGTATGCTTCGAGAGGCGATTTCACTTGGCCGTGATTGATAGGCTGCTCTATATTCTGCTCGGCTAACTATGCCAACTCTTCGAGAAGGTCCCGCTTGCCCCATTATATTGCCTTTATGCTCAATATATCTTGGCATGGAATGAGGTCTAAATGGTATTGACATATGATTATACATCTTGAGTAGGATTGTTTGAGTTTCTATGCTTATCTGGAATTCACCTTCTTCTGGAGTCGATGCCTTTTTAGCATATCGAGCTAATTATAGAGCATGATCAAGTGAAACTGGGTCATTTATACCAAAAGCTAGGATATCAAATGAATCTACTAGTTCTTTGAGTGTCCTATGATATATGGTAAATTGAGGTCATTCAATGCCATTTAAAACATCAATGTGTGCCCTTTTGACTTGATAATCTTTATGGATGATGAGACATCAAATTCTTTTTTTTCAGCCATTTTTAATCCTACTATTAATGCCTCATAGCTTGTTGAAGGAAAATGTATTGCACTCGTGAGGGTGAAGGCCTGTAAATACTCATTTGCCCCAGATAGGATGTTAGCAACATATCCTCCTTGCACGTATATCGCTTTGTAATACAATTTCCAAATAAGTTATTCTCTAGCAACATCACTCAGGTCCGTGTCATCCACATAAGTGATGATGATCACAGATGCATTAGGAACATATTGCGGACCTTGTTTTGGAATTTGCATTTCTTGTTCTTTTAGTAATGTGCGATTGAATGCCATTGAGACTTTTTCTTGTATTTCTTTGCTGATGTCAAATGATGCTGCTAACTTTGCAAGTGCATCTGCCTCATATATGCCTTTCAATCGATTGATTACTAATTATGAATCACCATAAACTTCAAGTTTCTTTATTTTTATGGTACCTGCAATTGATAATCCTAAAGTGAGAACAATATACTCGGCCTCATTATTAGAAAAAAAGGTAAGAATTGTATATGCATAGGGTATCATAGCATTTTCGGGTGTAATAAATACTCCAACTCTAACTTTTTTGTTTTGTGATGCCCCATCAAAATACAATTTTCATGAAGGCTTTTCTTCTACAATTAACACATCTTTATTTGGTAGATCACACAAAGGTGAATTGTCTGAGACTAGATGGTCAGCAAGAAAATTCACCATTGCTTGCCCCTTGATTGCTTTTTGATGGTAAAAAAAATGCTAAATTCTGATAACATCATTTCCCATTTTGCAAATCTTTCAGACAAGACTATTTTTTAGAGCAGATGCTTAAGGGGGTCTATTTTAGAGATTCCTTGGATCTCATGTGCGAGTAAATAGTGCCAAAGCTTTTGAGTGACAAACACTAGTGCTAAGCAATACTTTTTAATTTTTGAATACCGAGTTTCTGCATCTAGCAGAACTCAACTGAGGTAGTATAGAGCACTCTCATGCCCTTTGTCATTTTGTTGGGCAAGAAGTGCACTCAACGATTTATCTAATGTTGCAATATATAGGATGAGAGGTCGCCCTTTAATAGGATCTAACAACACTGGAGGTGATACCAAATATTTTTTTATGCCATCAAATGCATTTTTGGCATAACTGGTCCCATACAAATGGGACCCCTTTTTTGTCAAATATGAGAAGGATTGATACCTACCAACAAGATTTGATATAAATCTTTTGATATAGGCTAATTGTCCTTGCAGACTTCTTAATTCTTTTATGGTTCTTGGTGGAGGCATGTCCACAATAGCTTTTATTTTAATTGGATCAATTTCAATACCTCTATGCTAGACAATAAAGCCAAGAAATTTTCCTATATTTACTCTAAAATTACATTTTGATAGGTTTATTCAGAGCTTCATCCCATAAAATTTGCAGAAAACTCTACGCAGATGAGCATTATGATCATCTTTATCTACAGATTTGACAACCAAGTCATCAACATAGCACTCAATAATTTGATGAAGCATGCCATCAAATATTACTTGCATTGCATGTTAATAAGTTGCACCTACATTTTTTAATCCAAAAGGCATAACTATATAACAAAATATACCTATTGATGTTCGAAATGCTGTCAACTCTTTATCACCTGGATGCATCTTGATTTGGTTATACCCTGGAAACCCATCCATAAAGGATGATATTTGGTATTTTGTTAAATCATCCACATGTAATTCAGTAATTGAAAGCGGAAAGTCATCATTTGAGAATGCAACATTTAGATCCCTAAAGTCAACACAAATCCTGATTTGGCCATTTTTCTTTCTTACAGGCATAATATTTGCCAACCAAATAGGATATTTGACTTCACGGATAAAATCTACTGCAATCAACTTTCTAACTTCAATTTTGACTTGCTTAGCGAGTTCTGGTCACATTCTTTGTTGGGTTTGTTTGATTGGCTTTTTACCTAGTAAAACCGATAATTGATGCATTGCAACAATTGCATCTAATCCTGACATATCTTGATAAGACTACATAAATACATCTTGAAATTTCTTTAATAGTGCAACATATTGCTCTACTTCTGTTTCTGTTAGAGATGCACTTATAAAAGTAATCTTTGGATCTTATTTGGTGCCAAGGTTAACTTTTTTTAATTCATCAATTGTTGCTTGTGTTCTATCTTTGATGCTAGGAGAAGCTAGTTGGTACCTATTTTCACTTTACCTTTTCGATTTAAGACTCCATCTTTGGCCATGATCTCTTTTTCTCTAGGTTTAAGATAAGGCTCTACAGACTCAATTATTTCTCCAGCCTTTAAGCCTTGAGGGTTATCAAGGTCATATCTCATCTTCTGCATAATCTTTCTAGCATTTTGACTATATTTTTAGTAGAAAATTTGACTTGCTGAGGCTCTTCTTCCTTTTGGGGGCATTGTATATCTCTTATTGCAGTATTTTTCTCTTTTAGGAAGAAAATTGCCTTGTCTTTCTTTCTTCTTGAAAGGTTCGTTATGGCTGGAGACTGAACCATTTCTTGATCCATATCAATCAATGGACAAACTACACTCCTTGCATTTTTAGATAATAATGTTTCTTTTATCAATGAGGAGGCAACTTCATAAAACTTTGCATCAGTGAAGTCTACTTCAATTCCAAAAAATGGGTTAGGATCAACCTTATCTGTTTTCACAATTCCATTTTTAAGGAATTTGAAATACTGATGTATTGAAGATGCCACCACTCCATTATCATGTATCCATGGTCTTCCTAAAAGTGCATTATATGATGTGGTAGCATCAATGACATGAAATTTAACCATTGACGAGAGTTCTCCAATAGTTAATTTAAGTTCAATAGCTCCAAGTGATTTTTTACTATCTTGATTAAACCCTTGAATCATGAGTTTGGATCTCATCAACAGCCCCACAGAAAATACAAAGATTTGATAAGGTTTTTAAAGAGAGGAGCTTTACTCTAGATCCAGAATCAATTATGATTCAGGAAATCCTTTGTGATTCAATTGTTCCTGTGATAAACAAATGTTGATTATGGGGTTTCTTAACAGTTTGAAAATCTTTTTCAGAAAATGATAGGCAACAAACAACTTAATATCTCTCCAACAAATTCGTCACCATTTCCCTTAATTTCTGTAATATATCACTCTGGTTGACTAAGTGTTTGTATTAACGATTGATGCATCTCAGAAGATAACATGAGGGCATCATATACACTTAATAATGCTGATATCTTTTTGAGATAAGCGATTACATTATACTTGATAGATGCTTCAATATTTTCATGAACTATAGGCGAATGCCCCCTTCGGTTTTGCCTTTCTTCTTGAACTAGTTAATGAGTAGGTATTTCTCTTTTTAGCAATTGCCCGCCTGACCTCAGTTCCATAGCTCCTACTTCAACCACATCAATATGATTGCATAGTGCGATGAATTTTGATTCTTCATCTTTTACTTGAATAGGTACCATTTCAACTTCAAATTCTTCTCCCCACCCTGTAGGTATGATGGGTTTAGAATTTTGTTTTTGACTTTCTTCAATCCATTCACAGACACACTCCTGGTCTTGCAACTTTTGGGCACATGTTATATACATTGGATTGTTGCCGTACCCACCCGCCAACTCATCCTCTGTATATGAAGTAGTACTAGAACTCTCATAGCATGAGTTCAAATCCCAACAATCTCTGTCTATTTGAACTTGTTGTGTTATTAAAAAATCTGATTCTATTATTATTTGAGATTCATAGAGGGGAGCCCTTTGGGCATCAAGAGACGGAATTGGTTAAGCCAGCATAACTTGTGGCAAGCCTATTGGAGGAAGTGTATGGTGGTCATATTTGTCGATACTTCCTCTTTGGATGGTGCTCATCTTTCCTGGCTTAGCTTCTTTTTATTGATCGTCTTGAATAAAGTCCTTTAGAACAAAGCAATCTTCCATCTTTTAACTAGTAAAACAATGGTATTTGCAGTACTTAGGACTGTTTATCTATTTCGCTTACCTTGGTCTCTTGTACTCTGGAAGCTCAACCATTTCCATTTCTAACATGTACTTCAAAATCTCTTTTACGTCATCGTCATTAAAAGAGTACTTCCTCTTTAGCTTCACTTCCAAGGTAGTCTTGGTCTTACCCTCTTTACTACCTTTCCTATTACCATCATCTTTGGTGTCCTTACTCTTTTTATTCTTAGGTTCATTAATCTTTGGTTTGAGATTCAACATCGTTTCAACCACATTACAATATGCATTACCCTTATTGCGAGTATTTTTTTTTCTTTTCATCAGTATTTATCTTAGACCTATCATAAGTCCTTTCAATGTTTTGAGCAATGTCTGAGAGCCGATTAAATGTTTTTGGTTCTATTGACATCATGTAATGTGAGATAGATGGTTGTAAGTTTTTCGTACACATCTTTACAGCTCGTGCTTTCATCAATTTCTCTTCGCATAAGACAACCATATCCCTCCATCTAGATATAAAGTTCATGACTGGTTTATCTGGTCTTTGCTTAGTTTTCACTAAATCAGAGGTAGTGATGATTCTTTGTTGACTATAAAATCTAGCCAAGAATTTATCCTTTATTTCTTCCTAACTCATTATCGAGTGTGGACTTAAATGGCTATACCAAGTAAATGCAGGTCCTTCCAATGACAAGATAAATTATCTTATACAATAATCACCATTATTTCCTGTGTCCCCACATTGGGCTATGAAATGGGCTAAGCGTTCTCTTGGATACCCCAATCTATTAAATCTCTTAAAGATTGGGGGTTGATAATTTGAAAGATAAGGGAATTTATCCACATGTTTCAGATATGGTTTAGAATAACTCTGAGAAGTTTCAGAAGTCATTATTATCTTAAATTGCTCAAATTTTCTATTGAGCTCTTCTAAGAACCTTTCCTCTATAAGGAAGGATCCTCTGGATTGTGATACTGATGATGATGCATGAGGAGGATTTGATGTTCCTTCTTTTTTCATCACTTTATTAAGCAAAGCATTTATTTCTTGTTCTTTCTCTTCTATTTTTTTTTTAGTAATGCTAATTGCTCTTTGGGGGTCAGTACTTGTTCTGCTCCAGCCATCATAATAGACACTACCACTAGACTATTTGGAAGTAATATTGGATCTTCTTCAAATAGTGGGTTTGAATATTCATATCTAGGAGTATTTTTTCAAAATCCTTTTTTACATGGCTGGTTAGAAGTAAATACGGCATGAGATGGTAACTTTTGCCAGTTAATGTGAACTTGCATGGTATCTCTAGTTGTGCAGGCGTTGAGAGACTTTGGCAAGTAGGTGATGTCATCACTTTGTACGTAAGTGTTGTAACATTTTGGCTGGTTGATGATGTCACCATTCTCCAGCCAGTTACTTGGCTGGTTGGTGGTCATCTTTATTGGTGAAGTCACTTTTCCTGGCACATATGCAGAGAAGCTTTGGTTGGTAGATGACATCATTTTTCCAACTGATGGTGTCATCTGTGCTGATACAAGTGCTGATGAAGTTTTGCTAGTTGGTGTTGTTACTTTTGCTTTAGGTGATATCATTTTTCTTAGCACAAGTGCTAGAGAACCTTGGCTAGTTGGTGATGTCACATTTGCTTTCAGTGATGTCACTTTTTTTTGCTTGAGAGCCTTGGCTGGTTGGTGATGTTACCTTTGCTTTGGGTGATGTTACTTTTTCTACTGGAGAGCTTTGGCTGGTTGGTGATGTTATCTTTGCTTTGGGTGATGTTACTTTTCTTGTTGGAAAGCCTTGGTTGGTTGATGATGTCACATTTGCCACTAATGAATGTCATCTCTAAGCTTTGGTTGGTAGGTGATGTCACTTTTGCCAATGATGATGTCACCTCTGATGTCACTTTGTGGAAAAAAAGTTTTGGCTTGGTGGTGATGTCACCTTTTTAGCCCATGACATTATCTTTTTTTATACGAGTAAGTTCTGGCTGGTTGGTGATATTATCTTTCCAACCACTGATGCCCTCACCTTTACCAGCATGAATTTTGGTTTTCCTTCTTGCATCACCATAGAAGACATAACACCAGATGCATTTTTCAAAAATCTCTTTCTCAAGGAACATAATTTTTTGGGAACCACCAAAGTCCAACCATCTTTGTCTTTCATGTTAAGGAAAGGACTTTTATGTATCTTTTTTTGAACGTAAGGAAAATCTTTCGATATCATTTTATTTTAAAATATGTAAGAGCTTTTTAACATCCACTTTGTAGGAGAGTTTTTCAATATTGCATTTTGGATAAAAGAGAAGAGTCTTTCAACATCCTTTGCATAGGAGAGCCTTTCAACATCTCATTTTTTAGTAAAAAACAGGAGCCTTTCAACATCCTTTGCATAGGAGAGCCTTTCGACATCTCGTTCTTTGGTAAAAAAAAAGCGCCTTTTGACTTTCTTTGCATAGGAGAGCTTTTCAGTATCTCATTTTTCGCTACAGTGAAAATACTTTTCAGCATTTTTCTCTTTGAAAATACATCAAATTTCAAGGCTAAGCCTTTTAAGCTATTGAAGGACGTCGACGTGGCTCTGACTTTGCTTGTAGTAAAAGGCCCCTATATGACGAAGTAGGCGAAGTGTTGGTGTCATTTAATTAGCTCGCAATCACCAACTTGATTTTCAGACTCTTGTTTCTTCTAATCATTATTGTAGTTCTTAGAGGGAGATGAGAAGCAGATAGAGTTCCCACTGAGCATGGCAAACTTGAGCGTTGTTTTTTTTTAACACTCAATTTGAGATATAAAAACTTTGAACTTTATTTCGGGATCTCTTCACCTTTAGAATAGCCTCTGATTCCCAGAGCTTATATTACAAGTGAGAAGAAGAAGAAAAGAGAAAGATAAAGGGAGAAGAAGATGAGGGCTTGAGAGTTGATTGGATCCGCATGTCTTCTTGGGATCCCTTGAATACACTATTACTTTAGCAATTTGCTTTTTCTTTTTCTTTTTCTCTTTCTCTTTTTTTTTTCTTTCTTGAACTTATGTAACTTCTCTCTTTTATAGAGTTGTTCCCTTAAGTTTAACATCCCATGATGAAAGTTATTTCATTATGGATATTGTTTTTGTTGGATGGATGTCATCTGTACTTGTAACCTCCCCCATGCTTATTGCCTTCCTACTTTATGTGTACCAACCATATCATGGGTGGATGCTTGGAAGTTAGGGTGAAACGTGACTGATTTACTGCAACCAACATCAGTTACCTTCCTTTACCATAACCTACAAGAGCGGTAAGAGAGCTTTACCACAACCAACACAAGTTACCCTATTTTACCATAACCAAGAAGCACAGTAAGAGAGGTTTATCATAAACTGCGTATTTATTTTATCATGTGTAAATGAATATATATTTGATAATTCTGACACACTTTCACATGTATTTAAATTATTTATATATATATATAGTGCAAATAGCCATTCAATTTACCAACTCTAGGTGTTTTGTGTTTGGCAAGAATATGTGCTGTATATAGAATTGTTAGATTGTTGGTAAATGAGTTCCTTGGAATCTGCATACTACCAAAATGTTTTTTCAAACACTTGGTGATTTTGTAGTTTTTTGGAACTAGTTTACTACCAAATTAGTAGAAGTCAAATGAGAACCTCTGTGTTGTAATTTGAGGCTTTGAGCCCATCTGTGAAACCAATTTTTTGTTGGAATTCTGCAGAATGTGTTTTTGGGAAAAAATAAGTTCCCATAATCCAAATCCAGCTTGTGGATTTTAGGACGTGTTTGATTGCACATTGCACGAGACACACTTGTTGCCAAACACTGGACACACCGAATAGATGTTTCATGCACCTATGTGACATTGAAAAAAAAAGGTGTCAGAGGGTGAGGGGTATACTCCCTAACACCCTCTCATTTTGCTCCCCCCCTCTTTGACCTAGCCCTCTCTTCTCCTCCTCTCACTCGACTTCTCCTTCTCCTCTTTAGCAAAGACCATCCCTGGCTAGCCAATAAGAGCCACCATTGTCGATGCCATCACAATAGTGGAGGAGGGGGAGAATAAGCAATTACAATGAAAACCTTTTTTTCTTTATATATATATATATATATATATAATCCAACATTAAACTAGTTGTATTTAACATTAGATGGATTCAACCTTATTAAAATGACTAAAACACCTTTAAAAATAATGACATTTTATAAAATGCAAGGTTATTTTTTAAGGTCATAGAAGTAACTTTGATAGCTTCATAAAGTTACTTTTTTGAAAAAGGTATGATTTTTCAATTTCCTTCCGTTTCAAAAGACCTATAATAAAAAAAAAGTAACCATGCAATTTAAAAAATATAATTTTAAAAGTATTTTAGATATTTTAATAAGGTTGAATTCATCTAATGTTAAACACAACTAATTTAATGTTAGGTTAACCCTATATATATATATATATGATTAAGGCTTTTGAATTATTGTTTGATTGATTAGGACATTTGAATTAGGCTATGATTGATTAGGATTTTTGGATTAGGTTTTGATTTATTAGGACTTTTGAATTAGGTTTTGATTGATTAGGGCTTTTAAATTAGGGTTTGATTGATTAAGGTTTTTGAATTAGGGCTTTTGAATTAGAGTTTAGTTGATTAGGGCTTTTGATTAGGTCTTTCTAATTGGGGCTTTTGAACTAGGTTTTTATTTTATTAGGGCTTTTCACATTTAAAAATTTTCAAGATTTTATTGTTAAATTATTTATTTTCTCAAAATTTTGCCGATAAGAACCTAAGAAAAATAAATAAAGTTGAAAATCTCACAAGAAATCATTTTATGTGTTTAAACGTAGAATATGAATTCTTATTTTTTCTCTCATTACCTTCATTTTAAATATTTTTTGGTATTTGAATCAAATCCGATATCCATATATGAGGTTAAAATCCAATCCAAACATGTTCAAACATTGAAATGGTAGATGGATCCAATCGTACGATCCGAAACTAAGCTATCTGACTCATTTTTCATGTGTCCAAACCGTCTGCATAGTGCAAATCAAACA